>NC_061113.1:270234233-270292775 GCF_002878395.1 Capsicum annuum
TATATACTAATTTATAAAACATATACACTTGTATACTTTAAAGATATACATCTATAGAAGATATATACACATATATACGCACCATTCAATAAATATGTACTACTTTAAAAAAAGTATATACTACAATATATATACTAATTTATAAAACATAAAGTAATGTATACATTAAATATACACGTCTATAGAAGATCTATTCACATATATACACTCTATTATATGTATATGTAACACTTTAAATCAAATATACTATAATATATATACATTACAATATATATTTTTATAGTTATATACTAATTTATGAAACATATACACATGCATACGTTAAATATACACGTCTACAGAAGATCTATTCACATATATACACTCTATTCTATGTATATGTAATACTTTAAATGAGATATACTACAATATATATTTGTATAGTTATATACTAATTTATAAAATTTATACACATGTATACGTTAAATATACACGTCTATAGAAGATTCATTCACATATATACACTCTATTCTATGTATATGTAATACTTTAAATGAAATATACTATAATATATATACATTACAACATATATTTGTATAGTTATATACTAATTTATAAAACATATACACATGTATATGTTAAATATACACGTCTATAGAAGATCTATTCACATATATACACTCTATTCTATGTATACGCACCATTCAATGTATATACACTACTACTTGTAAAATATACTACATTATATATACATTACAATATATATAGATATACTTATATACTAATTTATAAAACATATACACATGTATACGTTAAATATACACTTCTATAGAAGATATATGCACAAATATACAAAACATATGTTACTTAATATAATAAATTAATAATATTTGGTAGTAAATTAATAATATATTAGAAGTAAGTTTTTAATTTAAAGTAAAAAACTAGAAATTCAATTTAAAATTTTAATCGTTAAATGAAAAAAAAAATATAAAACAAGGACCAAGGAGTGAATGAATTTGGGGAATTTTATTGATTGCAAAATGATCCAAAATTTATAATTTACATGAATGAAAAATCTATAAATTATGCATCATTTTTTTCAACTCATTTATGTTAATATTAATGGGAACTTGCATAGGATAGTCGAAGTCAACGAGGGCAAAACCATGCATTGGACTTGATTCTGCTGAGTTCTTCCGTGAAGTCATAATTTCTTCAAGTTTCAGCTGGTCGCTCGGCTCCGGTTCCATTCTTTGGTTTCTTCTTTCCGCTCTAATCCAATCTCTGAGGCAAACTAGAACATTCATTGCATTGCTTCCCAATGAGTGTCGGTTGTCTCCAAGCTGCTGTCGTCCCTGACTAAAGGCGCTCTCTGATGCAACGGTTGACATTGGAACATTCAAGATATCTCTAGCTAATCTTGAAAGCACAGGATATTGTGTTTTATTACTCCTCCACCAATCCAACGTGTTGATCCGTCGTCTGCGATCCTCTGGTGCCGCCCGAAGATAATATTTCAGCTCTTTCCGATAAGTTGATGTGTAAGTTCTCTCATCAACACTGTTCCAACAATTTAAATCATAAAACGAATCAGAAAAATCATTATGTGCCGACCTTTTAGAAGATGATGGCTCCTCGGGAGGATGAGGAGCGATAGTTGGAGTGATATTTGTAGGTACGGCTAAATTAAATAAATCAGCATAGTGATTATATAATTTTTCTATGTAATCCTTTGCATCAGCCGTAGCCGTCCACAAATCATGTTGTACTTGTTCAGAATCATGGTTAGTATTTATTTCTAAGCTAGTATAAATAAGAGTACTAAAGTGACACATATGATTATATTTCATGCACGAATTTAGCATAGCACCAACCAAGTAAATAGGGGGAATCAGAAAAAAATATTTTTTAAATTTCGTAAACATGGCGTCAACAGCTTCTTTATAACCTTCTTTATTTTTATATTATTTGAGCAAACCAGAAATATCGGCTATATATGCCAAAATATTACAAACAGTAGGATAATAAACACCGAAAAATTCAACCGTAGCTACATAAAAAATTTCTAAAAACTTAACAAGATCATTAATTACAACCCAATCAGAATTATGTAGCATGCAATCAGCAGAATCAGCAAATGAACCGCAATGTTTGTTAAAAGCTAGTGTAATAGGAATTCTATATTTATAACAAGTTTTTAAAAATTCATACGTAGAATTCCATCTAGTATCAATTTCCTCAGGCATAAAAATCGGTGTAAGTCCATTTTCTTGACATTTAACTTTAAATTCTCTAATTCTCAATCTATGATTATTTCCTTGAATAAAGCCAACAGCAAGACGAATTTTTTCAATATAAAGCTCAGAAAAGTCAAGACCATCTTTTACAATTAAATTATATATATGACATGCACACTTAATATAAAAAAGTTCAGGCAAGGGCGGAGATAGCGTAGATTTCATTTTTGTTATAGCAGTCTTGTTGTTAGAAGCATTATCAAAAGCAATGCATGAAATTTTATTTTCGATACCATAATATCCGGCAATTTTAACAATAGAATCAGCAATAAATTTTCCAGTATGTTTACGATCTTCATCATATAAAAAAGCAAGAATACGTTTTTGCATCACGAAATTACTATCCATCCAATGACAAGTAACGGTTAAATAATCATTTTTATTTACAGCACGACCAAGATCAGAAGTTAGGGACAATCTACATTGAATATTTTTTAATAATGTTGATAAATAAAAACAATATTGTGAATGGAATCTAAAAATATCAGACCGACAGGTAGTTCTAGGAATACCGTTAAACATAGGATTATAAATTGCTTGTATATAACGAATAAAGGCATCAGAAGAGGGAAAACTAAAAGGCAAACAACCCACAGCTACCATTTTAGCTATTTCTTTCCTGTCCCTCAATTTATTATACTTCTTCGCTACGTGACATGTTGCTGGATCCATTCTAGTTTGCGTTGACCCACCAACATCCCGACCACCTTTTGCAATATTTAACTCTCTTTTGTGATCTTCAGCTACAGGTCTCATTAACGTACCCGTACCCCCTTACTTGCCTCCACTTCTATGCTTATATATTTGTTGACAAATATTGTATTGCACCTCATTATTTGATATACGTTCAAAAAATTGCCATGCAATGCTAGTTCTTTTACGAGGTTTTGGGGCACTGGGAGGATGGGAAGGGAGATTAACTGATCCAGATCTAACGTTAGCATCTCCTACTGCGGGTGTCTCAACAATATTTTCATTATCTTTGTCTAAATTAACCGCAACTACTTCATTTTCTTCTTCTATACCGTAATTTTTCTGAGCTTCTACATAATCCATATTGTGAGCACCTACACCTATTTCTTCCTCAAAAGGTGTACCAAGCGGTACCGGAGGCGAAGGCACACGGGTATATCTACTATTTAAACTACCTCTACCGCTAGTAATTCGCTTTTTACTACCACTATCGTTTTCGGGACAATTTTTTAACACCTTTAGTAGCGAGGTTTCTTAATTTATCCATAATATAAATTAAATTAAACTAAAAATATTCAAAATATACAAATATAATAAAATTAAATATTAAACAATTAATACAATAAATAAAAATTAAACGTAAGAGATGGAACGACAATACCAAATTTTGGTAGTATTCGAAGATTGCGACTTTAGAAACTTCCGCTCGTACTTTGTAAACGAAAAATTAAAAAATTAAAGTGAACACTTTAAGAAATTAAATATATTGAATATTTGAGAATTGAGAATTGAGATTTGAGAGAGTGAAAAATTGTGTGAAAAATGATTTGAAGTTGTAGGGTGTTTATAGATTTTTTTTTGTGATTAAAATTTTTTTTTTAATTTTTTTTTTTTTTAATAAATGGGTCCAAACTAGTAGTTTGGATCCAAAAACGGCTATATAGCCGTTGGGCCAACGGAGCCGTTGGCCCAAAATCTAATTTTTTTTTTAATTTTTTCGGGCCGAACCGATTAACCGACGAGCCTGAATCGGGCTTGATCCAGGCCGAGTTAGTCGAACCATTTTAACAAAATAACCAACCCAAAACCTGAAATCCTAAAGCCCTAGGATTTATCGGACCGAATCAAACTGAACCGAGTTAGATACTAGGGCCAGATCAGGTCGGACCGGCCCACTTTGACACCCCTAGCTTTATTTGATATGGGATTGTAACTGATATTTTGGCATTATCTTATCTCCAAAATTAATACAAGAATAAATGAAGAAGACTTTTTACCTTAATATGCGTGCCTTCAATCTTCATGTCAAGTCCCTGTCGTGCTCTCTTTTTGCTGTGACATTGGACTACTTTTTCCTACACTGATTTTATTCCCCCTTCTCCATTTATTTATTTCAACCGTCAGCCTATTTATCCACCCTACAATTTGACCCTTCACTACACAACAAACACCATTGCCATTCACGAATCAATCCCTTAAATATTACTCCCTTCGTCTAAAAAATAATCTTTTTAAGAAAAAAATAAATTAAATTTTATAATGTTAAATTAAAGATATGTTAAACAAAATGTCCTTCATGTCACGTGAAAAGTTAAAATTAAAAAGTTGCTAAAAAGGAAAAGAATTTTTTTTTTTAAACGAACTAAAAAGTAAAATAAGTTATTCTTTTTCAAACGAAGAAAATACTACTTATATGATATACATAGAATATATTATTGTAATTATAATATGGAGGCATTTGGTAACAAATTTCATATATACTTTTACTGTATTTTAAATTTAAGAAGTTAAAGTTAAAAATAAAATAACATCATTAGATTGAAAATTATGAGGTCTTGAATTTTTAATTATACTTTTACAAAGAGATACAACTTTTAAAGTAAAAATCGAATTGAAAAATAAGTTGTATAAGTTATTTTCCAAATTTGAAATGTAACTTCAAAGTAGAATTTTAAAATTTTATTATCTTGAAAAGATGAATAATTTATCCAACTTTTTATAAACAGACCCTTGATTTAAGCTACATAGACGGATTAAGTATTACTTTTATTATTATTGGTGTAGTTTAACCGTACCCATGACAATGTTAATTGCAGTTGTTGCCTGAATATAATCGATTAATGCTTTATCATATAAATTGCTTATAATTACATGATTTTGTAGATGTAATTTTAAACAGCTAACTAGTGTGTATTGAAAAGTTAAAATGTAAAAGAGAGAATTATAATATGAGGATGAATAAAGGAGAGGATATATATAGAGAGATGGATAGATTCGATTACTGAGTTTTCTGAATGTACCAAAATGCTCAGTCAATCTCTATGCTTCTCAATAGTAGGAGCATGGAGTGTCAAAATTAGCCTATAAAAATAATTTGCTTAACTCGTTTAAATTTGAACACGTTTGTAAAATACTTCATTATAAAATCACACATTTTGATGAACTACAGGATTATATTGTTGGAAATCCTCACGACGACATAGATATCTTCAAGTGATACAAAGATGTATTCCATAAAATATGTTTGAAATTCAGCTCATAAATGTATTTATATTTTATAAGTAACATTTATAGATAATTTGCATCCTTTAGGAGGTATTCGGTCTAAAATTCAGCTCAATCCGACCATCTAACGCTAAGTAGCGGTACTTAACAACACACAAACTTTTCTCCTTTCTCATCCCACCAGCTGGTACTGCAGCAACCCCATGCACCCGTCTTTATACTACTTTCTATTCAGACTTACAGAAGCCAACACTATATATTTTTTATACTTTTTCTTCTGTTTGGGTGTTGAGCTTTGGATTTTTGTGCACTCTTGATTTTTCTTTGTTCCTTTTAACTTTTCCCTCTCTATTTGACAAAAAGTTTCTCTATCCATATTTAACAATGCCAACAACACAAAACTACGTATTACTTGTTATCTTGTATATATTCGGGTATAATAATCTGTAGACATGCAACACAAACTTCAATTCTAGTTCAAGTTTAAGATAAGAACACTTATGAAGTTACCTAACACCTTTAACACTAGATTATGAATAATCTATCTAAGAAGTGTGTTAATTTTCAAAAAAGAGATGAAATAGAATTTTTAAGGCCAAGGCCTCCAACTTCACGGAGTGTCCTTAAGGAATAATTCTCATCACTATACTCGAGGTTATGAAATCTTCCTCCCAGGATAAAATGAACTTCAATCCGAACAATAGCGGTACTTCAAATTGTTGGATTCAACGAACTCACTCAACAGTTTGATTGATCACACAGAATGGTTCACTTAAAAGGTGTGACCTAAATCATGTTAGTTCGTCCAAAGATTGCATCTTTTTCGAACAGACAAACCATTTCATGAATCAGTGTGTCATTTTGCTGAAGGATTACATCCTTCTGAAGCATCAGTTCGAAACGCTGCATGCATGCACATAAATTTTTTTCTTCAGATTAAATTTTTGTCAAATAAATTTTGTCCAAAAAAATAGGTCTCACCGATCAATCATTTTTCGAAGTCGAAGCCGAAGTCAAGCAAGCGACGATGGCGCGAGGCATTTCTTATTTCTTGCCTCACTTACCAAGTGGGATAATTATTTTTTAATATAAACACTTGAAATTCACATTCTCCCACCAATGTGGGAAGAATAGTAGACTTTCCAGAGTACAATTTTCATTTTAGTATTTTCTTCTCTATTTTTCCTTCCATTTGGGTTTCTTCATTTTTCATTCACACTTTTTATATAC
Organism: Capsicum annuum; assembly: GCF_002878395.1. Classification (NCBI taxonomy): domain Eukaryota; kingdom Viridiplantae; phylum Streptophyta; class Magnoliopsida; order Solanales; family Solanaceae; genus Capsicum; species Capsicum annuum. Next base: position 270,240,941 of record NC_061113.1, read on the forward strand.
TTTGAACCCAACATTACCCATTAACACCTCTCCATTTTGGTTTGTTTTGTTTGAATTTAAGTTGATACTTAATTTAAGAAATAAAGAAAACTTTTAAATTTTGTAATGTTAAATAAGTTAAAGAATTATCAATTTTTTTTTTAATTTACAGGCTTAAATAAATTATGTGAAGAGTTAAAACTAAAGACTTTTTTTTAAGAAAAGAAATATAGAATTAGCACGTTCTTTTTAATAAATCACGTTTGATTACATAAACTAAAGAGAAAATAAGAAAAGAATTAAAACAAAAGGATTATAAATTACAATTTAATTATTTCATCGTAACAGTAATACAGTTTTAACTTTTAAACAATGCGACAGCGATCATATGTAGGCGGGCACACGCCATATACATGGTGTCAGAGTTAAGCTTTAAAGTTTCGAATTTGACAAAATTAATTAGCTTTGACTCAATTAGAATTTCTGTTTATATCCATATAGTAGTCCATTTGTTTAATAATCTATGGAGTATTATGACTCAAAACTCCTAAACCAAAAAGATTATCTGAAAATAAAATTTACTACTGGTACATGCATGTAAAAGCAAGTTGTACTGAAGCAACAATTCCCAATGCATTAATACCACATGCTAATGGGCCCCACAAAAGTAGGCCCACTATTTCCAATTCAACAATAGGTTCTTCTGTCTCTTCAATTCCAACATCACCTCATGTTTCTTTTAAGGGATCAAATTGGAAAATACGTTACTGTTAGTTTGTTACGTTCGTCAGAATTTTATACTACTATAACATTGAAAATTTGAACTTATTACTTTCAACTTGATTGTATTATAAGATTCTACTTGTTCTGCGTTCATCGACTCTTAAATTGTATAGAATCATGAGCACAACAGAACTTGAGAGTTTAGGAGTGTTAACAAACAAAGGGCCAGGCCTCACGAGAGGCTTGTTTTAGGGCTTAGGATCCAGTAATCAGATCCAAAGTTTTGGGCCCAGTATACCACTCTATGGCACATACTAATAAAAGTAGCCTTAATTATAACTTTTATAGCAACAGTTTCATAATTACAAAAAATAACAAATTGTATTTGTATTTAATTAAAATGTTGCTATATAAGTACATATACAAATATATATGTATTACTCATAAATACATATGCACAACTGAAAAATACATACTCTTCTATTACTATAAAGTGGGTAAAATATTGCTACTTTTGCTATAAATTGTAATTTTGAAAAAATATTACTAAAGGATGATAGTTTTTGTAATTTTTCCATAAAAGTATATTTCCCTAGTCTTATGTCCTTTAGCAATAGTTCCTTCCTTTGAAACTGTAGTCATATCCGTGCATGCTGTGAATATTGTGATATAAATATATTAACTTATATCTCGCCAAAAAATTATTTGTTACAAAGAGTATAGATTAGAGACCAACACAAAACAAGGGGAAAAGTGCAAATCCATTGGCTCAATTTATGTAACTGTGTTTGAATTTCTAGAGTCAAACGAGTTATTTTTTTCGTAATAAATAATTTTATTGAAAAATTATAATGATTCTATATAAGCATACAATCGAATGTTTGAATCTTGAAAAACAAAAAGTGTCACATAAATTAGGTCAGAGAGAGTATTTTAAATTATCTGATATCGTCATTCGTCAATATAAATTTCTCTATAGGTATACCTCTTTAAAGATATTTGAAATCTTTAAAACAAGGTGCATACCTTCTACAATAAATAAATATGATCTAATATATTTACGCAACCTATATATTAATTTATTCTTGAAAAATCTATGAATAATTTATTTTTCGCGAAAACTATTTCAATAGGCGTATGATATCGATGATCTGAGAATTATAGTAACAACTTTGTATATAAAAATTATAAAAACAAAAACAGACTTCAAGACATTATATACAATAGGGAAGAGGGTCAAATATGCCCCTCAACTTTGCAAAAAGGTTCAACTATACCCTCGGTTATAAGTTTGGTCCAAATATGCCCTCGTTGTTAAAGTTTAGGAGCAAATATACCCCTAAACTTTGCGAAAGGGTCCAAATATACCTTCCATTACAGGTTTGGTCCAAATATGTCCTCGCTGTTAAAGTTTAGGAGCAAATATACCCTTTAACTTTGCGAAAATGTCCAATTATACCCTCCATTACAACCCATATTATTATTATTATTATTATTATTATTATTATTATTATTATTATTATTATTTCAACTTTTAGACAAATAAATTAGTTCAGACACATGAATCGTACGTAAAAACCGTACATGTTTTAATTGAAGTTGACGTGCATAGCAAAAATACGTAACATAAATGATATTAGTGTCATAATTAAAATTTTACTAAGAGGATTCAAAATATAAAAAAGTAAATACATGAACTTAATTACCGAAGGAGTAACGTCTATTATATATACGCAACAAATAATTTCAATCATATATAAATTGTTCCGCCTCTACTTGATAATATGAACATAACTTTTCTAAATTTGAATCGAAAGAGTTTAATAAAACACTTTGACACATGTTTAAGTTCTCAATTGAAATAAATCGTAATTCACGTGTTTGAACTAAATTTATCTATGTAAAAGTTAAACTTTATTATTATTATATACATAAAAATAATTTCGCCTCTGCTTGAGAACATAAACTTTTCTAAAATTTAAATCGAAAGTGTTTAATAAAACACTTTAACACGTGTTTATGTTCTCAATTGAAACAAATCGTAATTCATGTGTCTGAACTAATTTATTTGTGTAAAAATTGAACTTTATTATTATTATTATTATTATTATTGTTGTTATTATTATTGTTATTGTTGTTATTGTTGTTATTATTATTATTATTATTATTATTATTATTATTATTATTATTATTATTTGTAACGGAGGGTATATTTGGATATTTTCGTAAAGTTAAGGGGTATATTTGCTCCTAAACTTTAACAGCGAGGGCATATTTGGACCAAACTTGTAACGGAGGGTATATTTGGACCCTTTCGTAAAGTTTAGGAGTATTTTTGCTCCTAAACTTTAACAGCGAGGGCATATTTGGACCAAACTTATAATGGAAGGTATATTTGGACCTTTTTGCAAAGTTGAGGTGCATATTTAAGACTTTTTTATAAGGCCTCTCATTGAAGTTTTGCTTTGGACCATCACGTTGGTTGAGCCGCCCCTGAGCCCATTCAATCCTCCGATTTGGTTTTCTTATTGGTACCACAAAAAATATTTTTACAAGAAAACATTTATCTTTGAGTATCCATACCCTGATATCGACTAATGGAACGTGCTTTCACTAAAAAAAAAATATGTTCCAATCAAATGAGAAAATTTACTACTAAAGAATCATTTTTTCTTTAGACTTTTTAAGAAAGGACAAAATCTCTGTAAAAATACCAAAAACTATACGAGGTATATTGTATTTGGACATCGTTATTTAACATGTATTTATAATTTCTAAAAAAAAATTCACAATCATCTGCTTCAGAATGACTTAAGAGAAGTTAGGATAAAATTGGCTTAATTTAGCCACATATGGTTGCAAGAAATTTTGTTTCAAACTTCAGTCAATAAAGCTATTTTGATTGTGAATGATACTTTTTTCATCCTCTAAAGGTAGGATATTTATACAATATATTTTATTTTAGATTTTTATTATCCTTTTAATCTCTAAATGAACTGCCTTCATATGGAGTCGTCGAACAACACACACTAACCTTTTGAAGTCCATCATCTTGTTACTTTTTTTTTTCTTGAATAGATCTGATTATCATGGAGTTGACAAATTTATGAGAGGAAAATTGAGATTAAATTATTATATTTCATAATTAAACTCATCTTTTTGCTTAGTTTTTTTTTTTTTTTGGTGGGTATAGGGATAGATTCAACCACTAAATGGGACTTTTTAAATTGCAAAAAATATGTATAGTCCTAGTAGATTTTAGGCTGTCTGATTGGTAGAAAAAGCTATGTACAACAAATTAGACTTCTATAATAATGGACCCTAAATAATTGAATGGTAAGTGTGTGCAATTATTCTTTGCAATGTTGGTGTACCTTTAGACAGCTACCTTTTTATTTTTAAATTAGATACTGATTTTAGATCATTACGATTTATGGCGACTGGTGAAAAAGGAAATATACAGATAGAATAATAAGTTGGTTTTAAGATAAGAAATATAATAATATAAAATATGAGGAGGGAAATAATTAAAGCATGTAGTGCTGGAAATATTGGATTCCCTGGCAGACGTTATGGTACTGCACAATTCAAATTTACCAAATTATACTATACTCTAATTTGTTTATTTAATTCACTAGAGATCTGTTGAGTGAGATGCACAAATCATAGAACATGGTTTTCTAAGATAGGTCCATCCTTCATCTTAGAGGAACATTTAAGCATTTTTTTTTTAATAGTCGAGGTGTTGAGCTAGGTGGTGTTCGTTATTTAGATTAATTTTATTAGTTCACATGCTATCTCTCATTATCGTACGTATCAAGTAACTCTATTCGTCGAGATTTAGACATATTTAAGGAAATTATCTAGTATTTGCCTTCGATGAAAATTAGATTTGAGAGTTCATGATTTTATAGTGACTTTATTGACCACTTAGTCACACTCTTAAATGTTATACTAAAAGAATTCAATGGTTTATGCTTTATAGTACATCTTTTTGTGGGGAAGGGGATTCAATCCCTTGCAAGTTGCAACAATAAAGGGAGCCTCGTTTAGCATTGTGTGTTTGTGTTGTTGACAAGACATGGAGAATTGAACATGGCAGTCCTATTTGCGTGCCATGCTCCTTTATTTTCATTTTTTTTTAATTTTTCATTCGGTATTCAATATCTATATTGAAATATGATTAAATTTGAATTCATGCATTGCAAGATCTATTTCAGATGACGCCGCTTCCAACAAAATTATCATGAATGTTTTTTTTATGGATGTCACAGTAGTTAAGTAGCACATTAGATTGTTTACAATAGGATGGTATGTACTCCCTATTAAGATTATGTATTCACTAACAACAAGAGGTTTCCATCTAGCAAAGTTTTTTTTTACTCCAATTAATATGTTGAAGGAAGTGCTCAAGCACAAAATGAGTCTAGTTTCTAAATTTATAATGTGACGAGGTGTTCTGAGTTAAGTGTAATTTGTCATTTAAAGTACTATTATCTACATGTTACAAATACATGTCCTCTACGTTCCATATTTTATTCATAATACACAATAAAAGCCAAATACTATACTAGCTCGTTTTTACTAGTAATGCAAAGTTTTATCAAAAAACCAAACAATTATTAGTTATACCAAGTTTCACGACATAAAAAATAGAATGATGTAGAAGTAAACAACAACAACAAATCCAGTATATTCCTACATAAGTGGTGTCTGGGGAAGGTAGATTGTATGCAGTCCATACCACTACCTCTAAAGAAGTGGAGAGGTTGTTTCCGATAGACCCCCGGCTCAAGATAAAAGACAGAATACAAAAACATCAAAAGCATAAAACACCATAAAATAACATAAGTACGACATCCACAACAAATTGCACATTGTCAAACCGAGGACACCAAAGTCCACCTAAGTACTGACTTCGACTCACCTACACCCTTAGCCCTCTATCCTAATGCTTTTCCTCCAAATCTTCCTATCCAAGGTTATGTCCTCAGTGAGTTGTAAGTTCTCCATGTCACGTTTAATCACTTCTCTCCAATATTTCTTCGGCCTACCCCTACCCCGTTTGAAACCTTCCAGGGCCAACCTCTTACACCTACAAACTAGGGCATCCGTGCCTCTCCTTATCACATGACCAAACCATCTCAACCTCACTTCCTGCATTTGATCATCCACTGATACCACTCCCACCTTCTTCCGAATAATTTCATTCCTAACCCTGTTAGCCCTAGTGAATCCACACATCTAACGCAACATTCTCATTTCCGCCACCTTCAACTTTTGGATATGAGAATTCTTAACCGGCCAACACTCCGCTCCATACAACATAGCAGGCTGGACTACAGCTCTATAAAATCTGCCTTTCAGCTTGGGGGCGCCTTCTTATCGCATAAAATTCCCGAAGCGAGCCTCTATTTCATCCAACTTGCCCCAATACGGTGAGAGACATCCTCATCTATTTCTCTATTACCCTGGATCATAGATCCGAGATGCTTAAAACTATCCCTCTTGCAAACCGCTTGAGAATCCAACTTCACTGCCACCTCCTCTTTCTCTTGCCTCGAGTCACTAAACTTGCACTCCAAGTACTCTGTCTTGGTCCTACTCAACCTGAAACCTTTGGACTCCAGTGTTTGTTTCCAAACCTCCAACTTATCATTAACCCTTTGTCGTGACTCATCAATCAAAATTATATCATCCGCGAAAAGCATATACCAAGGCACCTCGCCTTGTATATTCTGCGTCAACACATCCATCACCAAAGAAAATAAAAACGGACTAACAATGATGTAGAAGTCAAATACAATATTAGCTCATTTTTACTAGTACTGCAAAGTTTTATCAAAAATCAAACAATCGTTAGTTATATTAAGTTCATGACATAAAAATAGAATGAAGTAGAAGTGTAATTTGATGTCATCTATTTTTTAAAGACTATTGTTTTTACCTCTATTTTTTTCTCCTTTTTTGATTTTCTATTTATTGTTTTATATTCATAGTTAAATTTAAATTCGCTCATTGTAAGACGATGTTTCAAACATGATTTTTTGTTTTATTTCCAAAGATTTCAAATTCTAATACCTTTAAATTGGTTCTTGTATGATAATAATACAAGGTAAATATAACTACTGTATACTTTTAAGGAACAAGAATTTCGAAAGCTCCAACTCCATGATCCATTATCATAGTCCAATTTGCATTTTGTGATCACCTTTAAGCACTTCGTTATTTCGTTAGTTCGAACAAATAAATTCTTCAAATTATTTGTACTGTAATTTTTTGGTTTCAAATTAGAAAATTTATTTTTTTTTTAAAAAAACTAAATCCACTAACTATTCTATTTCATGTTCAATCATTCTATAGGAAAAAAAACATATTCTTTATAACTATATATTTATTTACATCAAATCAACTCAATTAATCATTATCAAATAATTTGATACATATTGATAATATACATTAAATAATTTTATTATAGGATAAATATTAAAAACACAAATCATAACTCTATTTAGCTTAATATAAATATTATATGAGAATACTTTTTTTCTTAGTATTTTTTTTTATATATATAAATTTTACGGGGTTACAGTGTTAAAGAGTTGAGAGAGTGGTAGCCGATGAAATTGTAAATTGATTTCCTAAATTAGACGAACCGTTGAAATCCTGCCTCCGTCTGCACTTTCCATCTCTCTCTTTGTTTCTTCCCTTCGTTGTCCCCCATTTCTCTGCACCTGAATAACACAGGGGGATCACGTCCTTTTTCTTTTTTGTTGTTGGGAAGAAATTCGTCTACACCAATCAACTAGATATTTTCCGCGTTACTTTTTCTCATTTTTGAGGTAAAAGAAAATACAGATTCTTCAATTATCTGCATTTTGGACGATTTAATATTTGGAATGTTTTAGCTTGTTTATTCAGGATTCGGAGAAAAAAAAAAGAAAAATTACAACCCTAGTTCTTTTGTGAAAGGTTCGATTTGGGGGAAAATATAGGCGATGACAGGAGGGTTAGGAGAAGGTAATTTTTGTTGAAGATTTGATTGCCCCATGTGTATGGATCGGACTTGGGTAATCCTCATATTGGGTATTTTCTTCTGTTTATTTGTTCTTCCTGTTCAGTCGCAGCAAAATGTAAATCCCCCCAATTTACAACCGCCGCCGGACTCTGATAAATCGCCGCCTCCGCCTCCGGAGTCCAAGAAATCGCCGCCTCCTCCGCCTCCGCCACCACCACCGCCCCCTCCACCTCCACCTCCACCTTTAGCATCGCCTCCTCCTCCGCCTTCACCTCCTCCACCAGCTCCTCCGCCACCTGCAACACAGAACACAACCTCCCTCCAGCATCACCATAAGCCTAATGTTAATATTAGCCCACCTAGGGCACCATCAAAGGGGAAAAAGCTAAATTGGGGGAAGAAACTCGGGTTAATGTTTGTGGGTATTGCCACGATCTTGCAGGTCTGTGTGGTGGCATTTTTGATAATCAAGAGAAGGCAATTGTTGGAGGCAGATTCTAGATTTTGAAGATAAGATTTTCAATTTGAATCTTATTTGGCTTCCATTTCTTTTGACTAATTATTATTGTTAGCTTGTGGAGCATGTTTTATATAGCTAGAGTTCTACAAAATTGAGATTCTTTGAAAGGCGGATTTGGCAATGAATATGGCGAAAATTAAGGATTCAGCTCAAGATTGGTGTCCACATTTCTGTTTTTGCTCTTGTAAATTGGTAAATTCTTGATTGACATTATTAGCAAGCTTCCTTTTCGAAGGGATTTTGTCCATTTTCCTTCTAACATTTCATCGTGAATATTACTGTTTCCTTTATGACTCTGGATGCCCTCGGGCTAGTTGATGTTTTCTCTTCTGTGCCAATATTTTTGGAAAGTTACCTCCTTGCATTTGGGCTGTTGCTTCCTTTTCTTTCATGGTGACCTTGCACAAAGGTCTTTTAGGATTGCATTAGCGTTAAGCTGTTAACTTTATGACTCTGCGAATGATCTTTGATCTAAAGTAATGATCGAGGCGACCGGTGCTATGAAGTTACGAAGAGATGTGTTTCAATGTTTACATGTGTTGTGCGTCATTGCTTCCTTTTTGGTGGCATATGTTTCTATATGATGTCATGAGGCTTGTTCTGCAATTTCGCAAAATCTACTGTGATTTCTGAAGTTTGTTCGGCATTGCCCCCTTCCTTGCTGTCTATCTAGGTGAAAAGAGTTTCTTTTATACTTGATTGCTCATATCTGAAAGAATCAGTTTCAAGTTCTTAACCAGCATCATATTTTGCTTGTTTAATATCTCTTGACTTAAAAAAGTATCCATATCGCTAGAAAAATCATGTTTACAAGACAGAAATAAGGTGTCGAATTTGTTTCGGAAACCTGAGCTTTTTAAAGTATTCTTAGACATTGACTGTTGGAAGGGCCACATTTACCAGTTTCCTAGAATTAATAAGATCATTGTGTAAAGTTACCAATTTCAAAAAAAAGAAAAGAAGGATCATTTTCGAAGTCTTTATCTCTGTTTCCTGGAATTAAGTAGTTAAAGGTATGGGAGAAGATGAACAATTAAAACGAAAAGCCTGGGAGAAGACATGTTCACTTGAATTTGCTGGTTAAGGAAATGGAGATGTTGAGTCTGGAACCGAACTAATCCTGTTTAATTCGTAGTAGAATTTAGTTTGACATGATATAACTGAAACTTAAATTGCATTTCTTCGTGATGTTTCTTGACTTAACAGTAAGGACTATGGCCTGTCTTTCTAAAACATTTAGTGCCTTTTCTTGACTGTTAATTTTTCATATTGTAGGTCATAAAGGAAAGTTTTAAGATGACATTGCCTCCTTTTATCATTTTTAAGGAACTGGGGTGGATTCGTTTTGAAGGACATTAAAGATAAACATATTTTCTGTCTGGGAAGAAATGGACCTTGTAGGGAGGCAAGGATAAGGATACTTGTTGTTAGAGGCACGACTTGTCGTTGTCAAGCCGTAATGCTGACTTGTACCATAGAGATTAAACACCAAGAAAACCATTTATTTTTGGGTATAATTATAATATAGTCTCTCATATAATTAGCCGTAATTACTCTCGTATTATTGTGTTCTTTCAATATTATCCTCAACATTAAATGACTAAATAAAGTGTATTTACTTAAACTTATATTTTTAAAGCATAATTAATAAGGCTAATTTGATAAAATAGATCCTTTAATTAATATTTTTTTAATGAATGTGCTAAGTTCATAAGGATCAACTAATATGAAACGAATCGAGTACAATTGTAAACCTCATTAAATACAGGTTGCCTTTATTTTTTGGTCAATATGTTTCTTCTCCTTTGTGCATGGTGGTATGTGTCGGTGTCTATTGCGATTACTTAGGAAGTCAAATGAGTTATTTATCGTTGTTGTTGCATATTTGAGTTTCAACTTTATGGCATCTACTTCATCCTGGAGATTGGTGCTTAGCTTAAATCAAGTGGTGGACAATACTGTTGGACTCGAATTTTTATGTGGAAATTCATTCGGGTTGACTTGCACTTCTATATCTGCTGAACTATGCACTTGATGGTCTATTGAGATTCAAAAAGGTTGTACGTCATTGTTGTTGGCTGTCCTTTTATTTTTCTTATATTTGGGAAAACATCATAAATCCCCGACAATTTAAAATTTAGTTACAAAAAATATTGATATTTTGCGTAATTACTAAAATTTTGATTTTGAGTCTGTCGAGATATATAATTAGCTTCCGATACATTCAATAAAGATGTATTTTTTCCAATGCAAAAATTAATAATTAGCTCTCAATAATTTTTTTTTTAATTTTGGGTGTTGAGAAACATAATAAATCCAACGAAAATATATTTTTTTCTTTTGTAAAGATACATAATTAGTTTTCAATATATTTGTTTCGATTTTGGTTCTATCGAGATACATAATTAGCTCACGATACATAATTAGTTGGTATTTTTATAATTATTTTGGAAGTGTGGGATTTGTTATATGTGATAAGTTAAGTGTATGTTTATTTTAGGGAAAGCTACAGAAATGGCCACTTAGCAAAAATTAATTCCAAAAAAATGGCCATGAAATTTAAATTTCATTTTCTAGCCATTTTAATTTGTTGGCTTGTTCTATGCAGTTTGTATACATATTCTATACGGTTTCTATACATATCTTATGCATATAAATATTCTATACGAAAATTATATAATTTTGATACATAATTTATACAATAATTGTACAACTCTTTTTATACATTTTATACAACAATTATATAATTTTTATACACTTTCTATATATTTTATACATATACATATTTGATAGAATTATACAATATCTATACATATATCTTATAGAGTTAATTATTCTATATAACAGTTATACCGTTTTTATATAATTATATTTAATTATTATTTTTAAACAATAAAAAAATAGCGGTATATTTTTTAGTTAAAAAATTTGTAGCAAAAAAAAATCAAATATTTTTAGAAAAGAGCTGAATGACCCAAGTTGGAAAAGGTTGCTCTATTTTTTTAAAGAACTGTATCAGTATTGTATATGGACTGTATCAATATGGTATATAAATTGTATCTGGACAATATAAACTAAAATGATCCAAATTAAGAAATGGATACAATGTGAAAATAATTTAGCCGACTGGCTATTTTTTGGCAAAACATCAAATGCGAATCATTTATTTTAAAAAGGAAACATCACATAAATATACAATATAAGAGTCAATATTACAAAATCTATCAGTAGTTTCAAATTTTCAAAATATACCAATAGAAAGCTAACAAAACTTATCAAATAAGGTAAAAAGGAAAAAAACAATTAAAAGTATCAAAATTGGATAAGAAATAATTGACATTCTTTCCTATAATTTCTCCTACTGTTTTCAATTCCATAATCAATTTCATTCTTTAAAAAAAAACAAAATTATTTTGGGAAAAACTTTAAAATTACTATAAAACGAGAAAATGGCCAAAAGGCCCTCCAGTTTTGCCCAAAATTTCAACCACACACTTAATCTTCACGGGAGTCCCATCACTCCCCTGAACTATTTTTTCATGTATTTATTACCCCTCCAAATTCTGATGTGGCAACTTAACCCAAATCATAATGTCTTCGTATTTACACACGCTGGGCCCACGCCTTCCAGGTCATTTCCCTCCTAAATCTTCATATGATCCCATAAGCACCCTTTGAGCTTCCTCTCTCTTCTCTCCTCTCTTCTCTCTCTTCCATTCTCCCTTCACGAAATTCCTCCATTATTACATGCAAATTTAGTCATTTTTGTGCATGAATCTACTCTTAGTGATAAAGTTTTATGGATTTTCGAAGATTTTACATTTGATTGCTGGTTTAATTTAGGAGAGGTACATGTTTTTGTCCTAAACTAATTTCATTGTTAGTTAGGGTTTGCCCTAAGCATATGTTGACTGCTTAATAGATTTCTTTTCTTGTAAATAGCAGTATAACTTTTTATAAAGGGAAGGAATTATTATGTCTACGCATGTAGGTGAGAGTTTGAGATCAAAAATTAAAGAGGGTTTTGTTACTTACGCAAATATTCTGCTAATTTATTTGGTACTTGGGCTTCCGACGTCGATTGTTATAACCTTTTATAGAGGGATTATTATGTCTACGCATATAGCTAAGAGTTTTAGAGCAAAAATTAAAGAGGGTTTTTGACTTACCCGAATCTTCTGCTAATTTAGTTGGTACTTGGATTTCCGATGTAGATTATTGTTGTTGTTGTTTGTTCATTGTTGGGTTAGATCTTCTTTTCTGTGGTAATTTCACTATCTGCCATTCGTCATAGGTTTCTTGGTTTTGCCCATCTTTGAGGAATCATCTTGCTGGTTTGGTACCAAGTTTGTGATTGAAATTTGCTACTGATATTTATCTTTTGTATGCCTAAATCTGTCTCATTTAATCAATTTATTTATCTCATCTAAGTTGTACAATTTGAAATAAATTTAAGTTTTTCTTCATTGTTTAAGTATGATGTATTTGTATTAAAGTTTGTTGATTGTTGATTTTCGATAATATATCTGCTATGATACTTTGTCTTATTTGAGTATTCATTGTCATCAGGTTAAACATGAGTGATTTTACTTTGATTATTCTAAGATGATACCATAGTGGAGTATTAGATTTAAGTAGTGAAGAACTGATTTATAAAGGTGGAAAATTACAGAATTCTTAGATGTTGATGTTGACAAGATGTCATATTTTGAATTGAGAGACTATATAAGAAAATTAGGATAGAGCACAACATGCACCTTTAGTATTAAACCACCTAATAGTGGTATTTTGGTAGATGTGGATAATGACATGGATATTTTTTAAAGGATGTGTTCCTTGAAAAATGGAGATGAAGTGGATGTATTTGTCAAGCATTTAGTGGATGAACCAATTGTTGTGGACCCCACCCCCATGTTATTAGAAAATGTAAGTGTTGGGAATATGGAGGAATCTGATGCATCTTTTGATAATAGGCCTAACTCTATGGTAGGTGAGGACCATATAAATGTGGAGGACCCTTTTACATCTTTTTCTACTTCACCTCCTTGCACTACCACACCTCATTTCTCAACTGCAGATAGTGCTACTGCATATAGTGCTTCAGCACCTACAGCTGTACCTAGTGTTGCTACATCTACTGTTGCACCTTGTGTTGCTGCACCTTCTGCTGCTGTAGGTACTGATGCTTCACCTAGTGTTGCTGAACCTAGTGCTGATGCAGTTGATGATATAGATGTTGGTCCTGCTGGAAGTGATTTTTCAGAAGAAGAAGTAGAGGGTTCTAATTATTTTACTGAGGATCGTGTTGATTCAGAAGAAGAATTAGTTGGAGATTATGATGATGAAGAGTATGGTAGTGATGTACATGAGGAAATTAGGGAGTTGAGAGTTGAAAAAAGAAAGTTTCAAAGAAGGAAAAGAAATGAGAGAGTACCAGCTGATAATGCAGAGGTACCAGTAGGTGAAGCAGAACCAGATCTAGGGTTTGATGACATAGAAACAGGTAAAGTCAGTCATGAAGGCAGGCTGGGAGGTGATGAGCCTTACTTTGCAAGTTCTGATGAGGGGAGTTTTGAGTTAGATGAAGATGATTGTTGTGCTGATGAAGAACATGATATGCTTGCATCTGGTAGGGCAAGATCTGTTAAGTTGTCAAGAAAAAAAAGGACAACAACCTAAAAAATTATTCATGACCTAACTGCAAAGGAAGTTGTTTGGCAGTTGGGTATAGTGTTTAAAGATGTAAATGAATTTAGAAGAGCTGTGACTAAATATGCAGTAAGAAAGAGGGTTCCTGTGGAGAAGTAGGTGAATGAACCAAAAAAGGTTAGCGTTAGATGCAAGGATGGCTGTCCATGGATTTCATATGCAGGTTTTGACAACACAACAAAAGATTTCATGATAAAAACTTACATCCCAAAACATACTTGCAACAAGACAACCAGAAATTATTTGTGCAATGCAAAATTTTGATCTGAAAATTTCTGAGAAAGAATAATTGAGCAACCAAATATAAGGGTATGCAATATGCAAGAGTTGATTAGAAAAAAATTCAAATTGTATGTTGATAAGACTACTATGAGAAGAGCAAGAGCTAAAGTGTTGAAAGATATCATGGGTGATCATGCTGTGGAATTTGAAAGAATTCTTGACTACAAGGATGAGTTGTTGCGGGCAAATTCAGGGACAAGTTGTGCTGTTAAACTTGGTGAGTCTAATGAAGAAGGTAAACCAAAATTTTTGAGTTTCTACATCTTTTTTTATGCTTTGAAGAATGCATGGATACATTGTAGGAAGTGTATAGGTTTAGATGGTTATTTTTTAAAAGGTGTTTGTAAAGAGCAATTATTAATTGCTATTGGTAAAGATGGAAATAACCAGATGCTGCCACTTGCTTGGGCAGTAGTTGAAAAGGAAAACACAAATAAGGGATGGCCTAGGACTTGAAGAAGGAGATGGTCTCACCTTGATTACAGATATGCAGAAGGTATGTGTATTGTATTATGTGTAATTTTTTTTCTAGTTTAGCCAATTAAATGTAATACTGTACTACTTTGACCTTATTTTATTGCTTGTATTGTATTGTATTGTATTGTATTGTATTGTAGGGACTGTTTACAACAATTGAGAAGGTGTTACCTCAATCTGAGCATAGAAGATGTGCAAGGCATATCTTAGCTAATTGGGCTAAGTAATGGAGAGGTCTTCAAAGAAGACAACAATTTTTGAGGATAGCCAAAAGTACATTTGAGTTTCAATTAAGGAATAACATACAGAAGAAGAAGTTGCTTAGTCCTGAAAAAATGATGGCTGACCTAATGTACTTTAACATTAATTACTGGTGCAAGCTTTACTTCAACACTGAAGTGAAATGTGATTCTGTAGATAACAATATGTTTGAGTGTTTAAATGCATGGATCTTACTAGCTAGGCACAAGACCATCATTACCATGCTTGAAGAAATTAGAGTAAAGATGATGACAAGAATAGGCACTTTAAGGGAGTTTCCAAGTACTTGGAAGTCCAACTACTCTCCAATGTGTTTGAAGGTTTTAGAAGAAAACATCAACAGGTCTATAGATTGTACCATTTAGTTTAATGGAGTTACTGGTTTTGAAGTGAAAGAAGGACTTTGTCAGCACAAAGTTGATATTATCAAGAGGACTTACAGTTGTATGGTGTGGCAGTTAAAGGGGATATCATGTGCACATGGTGTGGCTGCAATATTGTTCAAAAAGTACCCTCTATATGAATATATTGACAGCTGCTACAGTAAGGACATATATTTGAGGACTTACGCCAATGTTCTTGAACCACTTACAAACATGGAAATGTGACCAGTTTCTTCAAACATTGCTGTTGCACCACCTGAAATCACAACCTTGCCAGGTAGGCCAACTAAGAATAGGAAGAAAGAAGTTGGGGAAACAAAGAAGTCAGGAAAATTGCCTAGAACTGGACTAGCAATGACATGTAGTGTGTGTCATGTCAGAGGCCACAACAAAAGAAGGTGTCTACATATAACACCATCAGCAGAAGTAGAACCAAATGCACCATCAGTAGAAATAGCTACTGGGTCAGGCAGGGAAGAGGCAGACCAAAGGTAATTTTATTCACTTGAATCCATTATGTTATAAAAGTATTCTAATTGTTTACATTTTTTTTTAATTTGTAGAAAACTCCAACAGAAGCAACTACTGCTGCTCCACAAGCAAAAAATAATGATTCAGGCAGGGAAAGAGGCAGACCAAAGGTAATTTTTTCACTTGAATCCATTATGTTATATAACAGTATTCTAATTGTTAACATTCTTTTTTAATTTTTAGAAAACTCCACCAGAAGCAACCACTGCTGCTCCTCAAGGAAAAACTAATAGTTCAGTCAGGGGAAGAGGCAGACCAAAGGTATATTATGCTTGAATTTAATTCTAATTTGTTCAATTCATAACATTCCTTTTATATTTATAGAAAACATCATCAGAAGCCATTACTGAACCTCCACAAGAAAAAAAAAGAAGAGGGAGACCCAAAAGAACAATTTCAGTAGGTGCTATTGCAACTCCTCTACCTATAGCACCTCCAGTACCTACTATATTTTCAACATCCTCTTCTGCGCCTCCTGATTTTTGTCATCATCTTCAATAGTTGGAACTACAAAAAGAGGAATAGGTAGTGATAGGGAAAAAACAGGTCCATTCAAAAGGCAAAGAGTAGTAGGAATGGGTGTGTTCAAGCTGAAAATGGCTTCAAAGTCCTGAATATATATCTCTTATTTTGTTATATCATAAGTAGATTATGAGTCATTGTTATATGTTGCTTTTTTATCCTTCTTTGTAGCCTGGCATGCCTAGCAGTAAGATATACTCTACTGGTCAAGCAAAGGTTGCAAGATCAGCTGATGTAACTGGTGACATTGGTTATGCACCAAGTAGTACCACTAAATTAAAATGGAATGGCAAATCAGCAATCTCAACCAGAAAACTACAACAACTTAAAGAGAATAGAAGAAAGAAGACAGTGGGAAGTAGTTCACACCATTCAAGTCGACATAGCACTTCTTCACAGTCTAAGATGCCATGAAAATTGTAGTGATGTTGATGTATTTTAAGCAGTGTTTTAACTTAGTCAAGTTGACATGAAAATAATTTCATTTTGTTGTTCGAAAAACAATTTACGCACTGTATTTTGTTGATGAATGTTGCCTAATGATTAAGCATTATGAATGTAAATTTATTTTGGTATGAATGATGGTGTTGTATAAAGTTGAAATGTTTTGTTGATGTCATTAGGCATTATTGTTGTGGTGTTTAATTGCAACACAATATTGTCATTACACGATCTAAGTGTAAGCAATAGCAAAGAAGTAGCACAATGCTTTGCATAAACAACATTATCATTACACGATTTTGTAAGCATAAACGATAACATGACGGCAACACAAGACACAACTTTTCAAGTGTAATCAATATCATAGAAATAACACAAGACACAACAAGTGTAAACAATAACATAGGAGCAATATGTGACACAATTTTGTAAGTGTAAACAACAACATACCAATAACACAAGACACAATTTTGAACGTACAAACAATAACACAACAACATTAAAACAAACATCTGAAGTAGACTAGGCAAAAGACACTATAACAAAACATAATCCGATATATTTAGAGAGAGGTATACAAAATTTACACCATAGTAGACCAGATCTAGCAACTACTTTCAGTTCATTTGTTGCTGATGAACATAGCAACAACACAAATCAAAATAAATAAAAATATCTTCCTATTGAACCTACACTATCTCCATCTTTCATTGAGCCTCTTCTCCCGTGTCAAGTTATCAATTTGTACCTGTTTAAGCCATAAATCTTCTTCCAACTCATTGATTTTGTTCACTAATCTTGGAATGATAAAATTTGATCTTGGATCCACTTTTTCTTTGTTCCTTCATAGAAAAAAATTACATTTTTGAGACTGAATTTTTTTGTAAAAATCAGTAAATTAACATAATTTGAATATAAAGTGACAATAAAATACAATGCGAAATATATACACCATAATAGGAGTAAGACCAAAATCTTCTTCCCGGATTTGACTTCGACCATGAAGTTTGCAAGTCAAGCAAGATACCATGCTCGCATCTCACAACAGCATTGAGCATTGGGTTTGATTCATCCATACAAAGCTTATTCAATTTTGAATTTGTCATTTCATGAATTCCGACAAAATCGATCATCAAATTACAAACCCTAAATTAAGAGTTGAACCAAATTACACAACAAAGCTCCAAGAATTCACGTAGAAATTGGGATTAAAAGCTAAAACTTAGGTTAAAGAAATAAAAAGAATGAAAGAAGATGAAGGTAGTAGGTGATCAAAGAGAAGAGTAATATAAAGAAGAGGAAATGAACGTTGCAAGCCATTTTTCATGATTTATTTTTTCAAAATATCATTTAATGATGTGTATTATACAGGTGGAAGGCTAAAATCTTCAGTTTGAAGTTGTTGGGACTAAACAAACGCGCCTAGAAGGGGTATTCTCACCTTTCTTGCTACATCAGCATTTGGAAGGGTAATAAATACATGAAAAAATAGTTGAGGAGGGTGATAGGACTCCCGTGAAGATTAAGTGTGTAGTAGAGATTTTGGGCAAAGCCTGAAGGGTCTTTTGGCCATTTTCTCCTATAAAATTAACATACACACACTGAAAAAACATAAAATTTGAAACCAACTAGTTGAACTTGTTCTATTATACTCTTTCTTTTCATCCACCAATTTTTTTTTCTTATTTTTCCCCCTCTTTTTTGTATTGAATTTATTTTTATTTTTTTCTATTTCTTCTTCTTCTTATTAATTATTTACCTCGTCTTTAATTTTTTATTTTATTTTCTCCATGTGTTGTTGGTTATCACAGGGAGAATATATAGTTACCCAAATTGAATTTTTATGTTTTTTTTTAGAAAGACTTGGAAAGAATATATAGTTACCCCAATTTCTATATATTTTCAGACACCATAAAATTGTTGATATACCTATTTCTATATATTTTAGGCATCATAAAATTATTGACACCAATTTTTATATATTTCAGACGCCATGAAATTATTATTATTGATAACCAATTTCTATATATTTCAGACACCATAAAATTATTATTATTGATACACCGATTTATAGATAGTTCAAACATCATGAATTGTTATTATTGATACACCGATTTCTAACTATTTCAGATACCATAAAACTATTGATACATCAATTTCTATACAATTCATGCACCCTAGAATTATATATACACTAATTTATATACAATTCATGCATCATAAACCTATCGGACACCATAAAACTATTGATACACCAATTTTTATACAATTCATGCACCATAAAATTATAAATACACCAATTTCTATGCAATCTATGCACCATAAAATTATAAATACAACAATTTCTATACAATTTATGCACCATAAAATCATTGATATCCTTTCCTGTCGATGTCATCGGACAATTCTCGAAACTTGTCAAAATTTATGTTTCAATTTAACATTGCTTCACATGTTGTCTTCTTCCTCTTCCCTTTACCGCCGGCTTCACGGCATCTTCGTCGGAAATCACAAAGTCACACATCAATGGCAACATATGAACTTAAGAATGGAAATTCACCAACTTATCAATTGAAAATGGTAGAACAAAGTCTTTTTGACGTAGAAAAACCTCTCCGCATATACATATAAACGCAAACAGAAAAACGAGATCGAAATTCATATTCCAATTTAGCGCCGCTTCACATGTCGTCTTCTTCCTCTTCCCTTTACCGCCGACTTCACGGCATCTTCGCCGGAAATCAAAAAGTCACCGGTAAGTTCAAAACCGACTCAAAACTTTTGAGAACTGTGTTGAATTGAACGATTCCAAATTAAAACTCGGTGGAGAAAAGTTTATGAGATTAGGAGTACAATTTGCCTCTATTTATAGCGCTCTTTCTTGTAGTATATTCCGTAGAAGATTTTGAATTCACCATTTTTGCATTCTATTGATGCTCTGAAAATTTTGAGTGAAGAAAATGGTGAGGATAATTTTGTATAATTTTGAGCGAAGAAAATGGTGAGGATTGCCAGTTCACTAATAAAAATTAAAGTTATCAGATGTAGTAAAGAAGAATCTAGAAGTAAATAAAGATACGATAAAATATAAAAACTACCGTAAAAGGATAAAGACGTATACCATAAATTCAGCCAATTTACCTAAATTAATTCTCAAAATATATATTTTTCCTTAATTTTCGGATGTGCAATTTTAAAAACAAAGAATACTATTTTTAGTAGATGATAGATTTTGTAAATAAAAACTACATTCTGTAAATAAAAAATAATACTGGTAGATTTTGTAATATAGACTCTAAATTTATATATTTATATAATTTTCCCTTTTAAAAAGGGTAACTTACATAAATCCCTGAATCTTTAAGTAATATTACATAAAATCTCGATTATTTTGTTAATTATATGCTATCCCGATTTTTGAAATGGTGATACATATATTATAAGGTGATACATATAAAAAATTGATACATTTGAAACTGAAAAAGATATTTATTTAAGGAAATAATAGATTCTATTTTATTCATTATATTCTTTTACTTAAGAAATATATCTAATTTTTCTCTTCTTTTTTTTAGATTTAATTTAGGTGTTTTAATTATGTTTTTTTTTTCGTCTTTAATTATGAAAGATATGTTTTTTTTCCTCTTTTCCCGTCTTTAATTTCGTCTTTAACTTTAGTCTGCTCTTTTTAGATTTAATTTTAATTATGTTTCAATTCTGCTTTTAGTTTTTTTTTTTAATATTATTACTTTTGTTTCCTACATTGACTACACCATTTCCTTTCATTAATAACATATGAATCACCCAATAATTGAAATAAATAATTGCATCTATCATATGAATCACTATAATACTATATATATCACCCATTAATATCATATGAATCACCTAATAATTGAAATAATAATTATATCTACCATATGAATCACCATAATACCATATATATGAATCACTCAATAATTGAAATAAATAATTGTATCTACCATATGAATCACCATAATATAATATGTATCACCCATTAATATCATACGTAAGTATTACTGATTGGTTATGAAGTACGCTGAGTGTTGGTGTCCTAAAACTGGCTATAATGTGCACTTGAGCCTTGAGTTAATTTAAGTTTGCTTTGCCTTACCTACACTGCGCAAGTCCAGAACTTATTTTTGGGCTTTAAGCACTGTTGATAGAGTATTATGTTATTAGCCCAAACCATTTCCTCAACTAAGGCCTGAGCCCAGGCCTGTTTTATCTACTGTGATGTATGTATGGAATATACGACACAGGTAGATTCGTTGAGTGATCATGTTGTGTAAGTCCTAGTTGGACATCCAATTGCTTCATTTTGAATTATTTGGAGAATACAATGCCTAATACATATCGAAAAAAATGGACAACTCAATCTCTACACTATTGCTGCAGTTTCATCATGTTCCAAACTGAACGTCGTCTTTAATTGTTATAGATGGAAATTGTATAGAGTTTTAGAGTTAATTAAGGAAGAAGAAACAACATCTAGTAGGGTAGAGATAAGTTTCTATTTGTAGAAACAAAGAAAAGAATGATAAAATATGAATTAAGCTGTTGCCACAATTGATATTAACCTTCATGAAAAGTATATATCTAGCAATATTTGGATGAGGGTCAATGTTTGTTGAGGATACCATTCCACAGAATCTAGTTAGATTTATGCATATATTAAGTATGAATGACAGAATTCAATAATTTTGATCTAAAAATAGTATTTATATATAAAATTCACCAATATGTACAAATAATTTATCCAAACGCATATTAAGATGCTTTTTTAGAATTCAAAACCCATAAAATTCAAACTTGGCTAAAATTTTCTCCATAATTTGGCCTTTTGTGTGTATGACTTATATCCTTTAGTGGAAAGCACAATTGCTATTGTCCACATATAATTAATTCCTTTTCTAGCTACTAAGGAAGCCAAAAATATTACATTATGCATATATATCTCATACTATTATCTCTTTGATGCCTTTCTGGATTCGAGCTGTCAGCATATGTCTTCTTATAGACTTCTCCTTTTCCTTACTTTTTCCCACCATGTGCCCTTAATTAGGACCACTTTCATTAACTCAACTCCCTCACCTTATGGGCATTAGCAATACTTGTTTTTTTTTTTTTTTACCAGCAACAACATATCCGATGTATTCTGTTGACAGGGGCGAATTTAGGGTTAGGTGGGATTTTTCGGAATTCGATAATTTTCGTGCGAATTTTGTATTTATATTGAGAAATCTAGTAAATATTTAAGAATTATAAGTTGAGAACTCTTCGTTGTGGGTGAGACCCCTTAGTCATTATATTGAATTTTTATTTTTTTCTAAGAAGCCCACAAATATTAAATTCTAAATGGTGTGTACGACGTAGTCTTGTTCTAATCTTATGAAAATAGAGATATTATTTTCGATGAGCCTTATTATATATCATTTGTATTGTGATAAAAATATAGAAGAGAAACATTATCTTGCCATGATAAAACAATGCTCTATGAAATGATTTTTTGATGATTAAGTTGGACCTATCAAATTGGAAATCAAGATATCCAACAATCACATGACCTCTTTACTAATTACAATAATGTCTATAACACCTTAAAGATACTCAATTGTTTCCATTCTTTTATTATTTTTGTCTATTTCTTCAACTGAGAATGTTGTGTGTCCATTGTCGTAGGTGACAAGAAAAAAAACGAATCTACATACAAGGCGTAAGCATACGCTTAATGGTGCAACACTTTCCGGGGGAACTATATTAGCTTATCTGAAAATGAACAATATCACACCATGCTAAAGTATCTTTGAACTGACATTGCCCATGATTCGAAAAGCTTTACCCATCCAAGATAATTTGAAGATACACAAACACAAATCGAAGCTAGCCAACAGGCTCCGATGGTTATAAATATTCAGATAACGTGAGTAGCACACACTGAATCTCGTAGTAAGTTTACGAGAAATGTAAAACTATGTATATAACAGTAATTATTTTTCAAAAGTAGAATTGAAAAGTGACCAACGAACGTGATTTCTACTCATGAAATCACAAAACACCTTCAAGATAGCCCTATCACACAACATGTGGTTGCCATTCCATTTCAAAATTCAAGTGGCACTTAATCTTTCCTTTTTGCATTTCAACATCTAAATTCTACACTCATTGCCTCTATATATACACACATATAAACTAACCTGCCTTGCTCACAGACATCATATTACAAATTTAACTATTCCTAGCCAAGATTATTTTTTTTTTTTAAAAAAATGTCTAAACTTATAATCTTTCTCTTGGCTACCCTAATCTTGAGCAGCAATGCTGCTGTTCAAGATTTCTGCGTCGCAGACTTAAAGGCACCAGAATCACCTTCTGGCTATTCTTGCAAAAGTGTTACTAATGTAACAGTAGACGATTTCGTTTTTTCTGGGCTTAGTGCTGCTGGAAACACAGCAAGCATTATCAAGGCTGCAGTAACCCCAGCATTTGCGGCCCAATTTCCTGGCCTTAATGGGCTTGGGCTTTCTGCGGCCCGTTTAGATTTGGCCCCAGGTGGTGTTATCCCATTCCACACACATCCTGGTGCTTCTGAAGTTTTACTTGTAACACAAGGCTCAATTACTGCTGGATTTGTTTCATCAGCAAATTCTGTTTACTTAAAAACACTTAAAAAGGGTGATATAATGATTTTCCCACAAGGATTATTGCATTTTCAAATGAGTCATGCTGGATATACTTCTGTGGGTTTTGTGTTTTTTAGTAGCTCTAATCCTGGACTTCAGATAACTGATTTTGCATTATTTGCTAATGATTTGCCAACTAAGTTGGTGGGGGCCACCACATTCCTTGATGAAGCTACAATTAAGAAACTCAAGGGTGTACTTGGAGGCACTAACTAAGAATGTGCTTATTGCGTTTAGCTGTTAATCTTGCTTTTTTCATTCTGTTTTTTTATCAGTATTTTTTCCTTGTTGACAATTGGATTTGGTAATTTGGGTCTGTTGATTTTTTTGTAATTGCTACGGTTTTATCTAAGGTTGTTTTGTATCTTTTAAGTTCTGTTGTTTTGAAATGAACAGCCTTTTTGTCCAACTATGACGAAAGTTACCTGGTACACGAGCCATGTGAAAGTCACAAATTCCTCTCGAGGATTCAAAATGTTAAGATTTATGAGTTCCTACAACAACCTTTAATCAATAGTATAATAATAATTCAGTAAATATTTAAATATACAAGGTTCTAGCAAAGCTATATTGGTTAACATGATGACATGAACCCGTAAACGAATTTCTAGCTCCGCCAATGAAATTCGTTACTTCATGGCATGTACAGTGAGTTTACCGATTAGGACGGCTAGAAAGAATGGTTGCCATAGTTTTAGCATTACCGCGAACCCGTGTCAAATGTATAGCTGATTTGGTAGTTCTAGCCAAAACGAATCCTATTTTGACTATTACCTTCTCCATTACGCAGGAATACCCCCGTTGCCTGGCTTTTGTAGCAAATTCTATTTGTTCTTCGCCGCTTTGAGTTGTGGGGCTTACTTCCTAGCCCCAGTGGGAGTAGTGACTAGCGTTATAGGTTGTTGGGTGGCCAGAAGTGGGGTATGGAGACGAAGGAAATTAGAAAGGAGCTGGATTCCAATTTTATATGGTTAAAAAATGATAGGATTAAGAGTAAAGCACGTCATTACTATTTCTTAATACAACTATTAGCTCCTATGTGACCATCATTATTAACCTCAATTTACGTCATGTATGGACGGACTTCGGTGCAATAATTCATTTTGGTCAACTAGAAACATACTGATGTATCAGCAGTTTTCCACCGTAAACTTTTCTTTCAAGATAATAAATTCACTTTTTAAATACAACTCAACTCCCAAGAGATCTCCAAAATCTTATAATTAAGTTGAAAATCATCTATTAGTCCTGATAATTTTGATCAACAACAAAATGGGCCAACAATAAGTGGGTGCTTGTAACACCAAACTAAGTCTCATGTTGCTATTCGTTAACAGTGACGAATCAGACCCAAATCACGTGGAGTTTCGCCATCTTCGGACTAAGATTAAAACTTACTCTCCGTTTTAATTTGTTTGTCTCTGGTTTTGACTCAGCACAAGTTCAACAAAAAAAGAAAACTTTTGACTTTTGTGTTCTTAAACTAAAGATATGTGAAATGTTTTAAAATATCCTTCAATCTTATGATCTTTAAGATGTGATATGAAAAGTTGGAATTAAAAAGTTATCAAAAAGGGAAAGAGATATTCTTTATTATTTTCTAATTTAAGAACTAAAAAAGAAAAGGCAAACAAATTAGAACGGAAAGAGTAATTAGTTAGCACTAGTATTTCGACGGGAACAAGGAAAACAAAGAGCATCCAGTTTGAGTATCTACTACTGGAAAAGGTGTCCAAAAGAGAACTTTTGTTGATTTTGTAAAGAACTTCCTGTAAAGATTATACTTCATGGTATTGATGATGGTATCTTTTGTACTCGATAAAAAAAAACGTTTATTTTCTTGAATAGAATACTAGTATTATGAGTAGTTTAGAGGTTAATTTTAGCTTTTTGGGGAAACTGCCAAATGTGTGTCAGCCAATAGCCTAGAAGAAGGCAATATCAAACAAAAACAAGATTAGATTAATCAGGGTAATGAAGAGTTTGCCGTCCTATGAAATTTCTAACTCAAAAACTTGTCACCATCCCAGAAATTACATAAATATTTTAGTGTCTCCAATTGTATTGTTTATAAGAATCGTGACACGCCAGAAAATAAGTCAAATAACAGAACGAATCAGAAAAAAGATCACCAGCTTTATGCCTTAAATAAAATAAATAATGTAGTATTCTATAAATGCAACAACATAACTTCCAAAATAACAGCAAACTTGCCTCTTAAATATGCCCCATTCTGTCTCATTCTGCAAGAAAAAGAACTGTTGTTACCATTTGTTTTACTCCCTTTAGCACTTAAAAGACTTTGAATTCACACAA
Organism: Capsicum annuum; assembly: GCF_002878395.1. Lineage (NCBI taxonomy): Eukaryota > Viridiplantae > Streptophyta > Magnoliopsida > Solanales > Solanaceae > Capsicum > Capsicum annuum. The sequence continues at coordinate 270,266,807 of NC_061113.1, forward strand.
CAAATACACATCATAAGCTCTTCTCTAGTCGCATAGTCAATGTTCAAACACCAAAACATCCTCTCCACTCACTCTTCTACCAGATTTTGCGATACAATGGCCATCGACGAATCTGAGCCTAATTCCAACTCCGACTCCATCTCAGAGTGGTTAGCTAGTACTTTATCCGATATTCCATCCTTCCTGGACGAACCCTATAGTTACATCGATGATTTAAATTTCTACGGGGACTCATTGTGGGTTACTGATCAAGATGATCACATTGTTAATCACAACATCATCTTAGATAATACTTGTAACTCATTCAACAACAGCTCCCCAGTCAATACATCGACTAGCAATATCCCTTCAGAGCCCATCATTTTAAATCATCCGCAGCCGTTGGATTTGTCTAAGAAAAGGAAGACATCTAGCTCTGATCATAATCCGAAGGCGTCAAGGAAGAACCAGAACCGTCAGATGAATGAGGCAGAAGATGCTCATGCTGTAGTGGAACCAGGAGTACAACTGAGAAGATCAACAGGACCCAAGAGAGTAACAACAAAATCCACCGGAAATAACAGTAGCAATAAAGAAGGAAGATGGGCAGAACATTTGCTCAACCCTTGTGCTGCTGCAATCACTGTTGGAAACATGAACCACGTGCAACATCTGTTGTATGTTCTCCATGAGCTGGCATCGTTCACAGGCGATGCCAACTACAGGCTAGCTGCTCATGGACTCCGTGCCTTGACACATCATTTGTCTTCCCCTGGCTCATTATCAGCATCCGCTGGAGTTACCAATTTCGCTTCTGCCAATCACAAATTCTTCAGGGACTCATTGATCAATTTCAACGACATAAGTCCCTGGTTCCGTATCCCTAATAACATTGCGAACTCATCTGTTCTCCAAATTATTGGAGAACAGGATCAGCTAAAGAAACTTCACATCCTTGATATTGGAGTTTCTCATGGTGTTCAGTGGCCAACTCTTCTTGAAGAATTGACTCGGAGATCAGGCGGACCACCACCACTGGTTCGCCTAACTGTTATTACGCCCACCATAGAAAACGGAGAACTGAGAGGCACGCCATTTGTGATCGGCCCACCTGGTTATGATTTTTCCTCGCAACTACTATCCTTTGCTAAGGCGATCAACATTAATCTACAGATCAACAGACTGGACAATTTCCCTCTTCAAAATCTCAACTCCCAAGTGATCAATTCTTCCTCTGATGAAACCTTAGTCATCTGTGCTCAGTTTAGACTCCACAATTTGAATCATGCTAATCCGGATGAGCGAACAGAGTTGTTAAAGATATTGAAGAGTTTGGACCCGAAAGGATTAGTTCTCAGCGAGAACAACACAGAGTGTAGCTGCAACAGCTGCGGGGACTTTGCAACGACGTTCTCAAGGCGAGTGGAGTACTTATGGAGGTTCTTGGATTCCACGAGTGTGGCCTACAAAGGGCGTGAGAGCGAAGAAAGGAGGATGATGGAAGAAGAAGCAGCAAAGGCGCTGACGAACACGGGAGAATTGAATGAACGGAAAGAGAAATGGTGTGAAAGGATGAGGAGTGTTGGTTTTGTAAAAGATGTGTTCGGTGAAGATGTCATTGACGGCGCTCGGGCGTTGTTGAGGAAGTATGACAGCAACTGGGAGATGAGGGTGGAAGAGAAAGATGGCTGTGTGGATCTGTGGTGGAAAGGGCAGCCAATTTCATTCTGCTCATTATGGAAGATGTAGCTATTTAGAGTCAAATTGTACTTCCTTATGGCATCTTACTACACTGTTAGACGTGTTTTCATTTGTGTATTTGTAAAGGCAACAAGTCAAAAATCATCAAAGTCTCGTAGCAATTGATGATACATATGTCTCATGCGCCTAAACAGAATAGATGTGGATAAGCAGAATTGACTAAACAGGAATAACACCACGACCAAACGTGTTGAACTTGCTATACTTCAATTAGTTACAGTGACAAGCAAACATTATCTTTCTCCCGCGCCTTACTTGTCAGTCGTCACTTCCCCTCAGTCTTTTGCAGCAAACCGAATGGATATGTAATGGTGGCCAAGGTTCTTGCAATTTAGAGTGACCCTAATACATTGGATTGATGCTATTCATTGAATGTAGATTACATTAACTTGTCTTATCACATCTACGAGAGTACTTCTTGATGCTTGAAACTCCCATTAGCAGTTCATTAATTATTTACAAACAGTGAGGCAGTACAGAGATAACATAAATAGAGAGCAGCAGGGTCAATCAGATGAAACTATTTAGCTTTGCTGCAAGATAAAGGCTTTAATCAAAGCATTGACAGAATCAGGAGACTCAATGTTCGCTGCATGTCCTGTGTTCTTGATTATTTCCAACTTTGCTCTTGGCCCCAGATGCCTACAAGTTAATATAAGTTTCATTACTAAGAATCTAGTAATCCACTACAAAAATCTAGTAGAATTGAATTATTGAAAATACCTTTGCAACTGGTGGCCGAACATAAGAGGGAAGACTCTGTCTTTATCACCCCAAATAAGCAGAGTTTCCTGTGCACACCAAATCAAGCAACCAATAATATTTTCTGATTAAATTGTCAATAGAATGATTTCACGACCATGAAACTTTTGCTATTAATTATATGGAGAGGATTTTGACCTGATTTAGGAGAGGCCATTTGCAATCTGTATGGTCAGACAGCAAGTGATGTACTAGCTCTTGCTTCTCCTTCAGGTAAGTCCTACTTATCATCTTCAAAAAATACAGGAAGAACATCAAGAGAGACATATCTGTAATCTTAATTTGTAAATACACCGGATCAAAAGCATTTATGTAACATATACATAAATGCATGTCATTAGATAGTCCTTTCAATATAAGGAATATTCCATGCATGTAAAAATACATACGCACCTTGAGACATGGTTAATTAGTAGTATAATCTCATTTAATTGCTTAACTATGATGAGTTAAAAACATGTGAGGTAAACAACAAATACATCTATCTTCTGTTGCATGTATTTTCAGTAAACGTAAATCTATCACTTGAAAGTGTGTGTCTAAATTAGCAACATTTTAGTGAAGAATGATGAGGAACTTACATCAATGAATTCCTGGAGAAAATAATCAGGAGCCCACCTGAAAGGGTTGTACTTGTAAATTGACAAGTTGACCAGCACATGCAGATCTTCAGGTTTAGCCGGTATCAACAATTCAACGGGATCTCTCCCTATCTTGTTCAACTGTTGTTCCTTCTGTTCCTTTGTGCACCCAACTCCACTACTCAATATCACAACTTTCTCCACCATTTCAGGATACATCTCCGCCATTCTATACCCCACAAATCCGCCATAACTAATCGCAAACATCGAACAGCTCGTCACTCCAAGCCCCTTCAACCCTTCCACCACGCATTTCGCCTGAAACTCCTCACTCCTTTCCTTCCTAGTCGTATACGATTTTCCGAAGAATATCAGATCAGGAACGTAGAGATTGAACGACTTCGCAAGTGATTTGACCTGGTACATGAATTGCCATTTAGCATCACCGCCGTAACCGTGGATGAGGACGAGGTTAGGTTTGTTAAAGCGACGGTGACTGGGTGCCCAGAAATGGATGGTGGTGTGATGGTCTAGATCGAGGGTGCATGGTGAGAGATTGGAGAAGCGGAATAAGAGGGAAATGTAGGCGTCGATGAAAGGAACGAAGAGAGGGAAAGGGCGTTTGAAGGTGGGTAATAATGGGAGGCCAGAGAGTAACCATTGGAAAAGGGTGATGATAACGGAGAGATGGAAGGATAAGAGGTTGTGGATGCAGAGGCGCAGAGTCTCCATAACGTACTGCCTGCCTCTTCCACAGGATCAGCCAAGCCTAGCTCATACTAATATATAAATAGTTAATACTATTCCCTCTCTCTCAACTCCCTTCTTTTTTAGTCTCTCTTGTCTAAAATAATTGACATATTTCATATTTAATTGACTACTTTCATTATTTTTAGATTCCAAACTATATTACATAAATTAAGATAGATGGAGTAACAAACTTCATTTTTTTTCCCTTAAATTCTATAATAAATAAAGAATTTAAATTTTGTGAATCGTCAGTGTACAAAATATTTTGCACGATCTGGTAAACTAAAATTGCTATTGCAGGTTACCTAAATTTTTTTTTTTTTAATGTAAATAATTGGGTAGCCTGCAACAGAACTTAAATTTACAAATTAAATCAAACTACGTACGAACACATAAATTAAGATAAGATGGTAATAAACTTAATTTGTATGTATGACATGAAATCTTGGAGTAACATGCAGGGGGGATATCGCATCACTATTAAACTTCATTATTGGTGCTCAATTTTTTCACGTAATTTTTAACTATAGATAGTGTATGTAGTATATATATAAACTGGACTCAATAAATTCTGTGGATTCTTGCCGCATGTACTGGTGACATGGCAGTGTTTCATCACCTTGGTATCTGTGTCATTAGAGCTGTAAGAGTAAATAAGATTCCTTTTGGACACTGAAAAATATGGGTAATTTTTTGTTTTCGGAGCACAGATGAAACGTGTAGAAAATAAAATGATCATGTAGGCATTTTTGCTCAAAGATGGATGGAGAATCTGCAATATTATATTCCATGGAGTGGGGTAGAAGTAGAACGATCTAACGACCCATTATGCGTGAATTCACTTGGAGATCAATCAAGTATAGCATGAATCCTATGGAAGAAATAAAAAATGAACTGCAATTTGCAATATGACACAACAGAATTTGACTTATTATTGTGAAGATCGAGCTGAACATGAGGAATCATGTTATATTAAAAATATATTGATTTTGTCCATGCGTGAGTGATTTTGATTTATGAGTAAGAAATCGACGTGAAAATGTATATAAGAGACAAAGGCTGTAGGGCCTCTTGGGGTTGTTGGGTTTTTTCTTTCTCTTCAAAAATAATACTCCTATGCAATTATCAGTGAAGCTTCTGGTAGAGGTGGAAATGTTTAGTTATTTATAATATAAGAAGTTTTATATCAAGGGTGAAAATACTTTACTTTTAAATTGGGATTTTGCAACACAAAATTCATAGTAGAGAACCTTCAAATTGAATGAATACTGAGCACCAAGTGAGAAACAAAAAATAATACTAATATCCAATTTGAGGAGCTTTATTGCAATTGACTTAATTTGAGTACAAGTAGAGTAATTGTTCAACAATATATTTTCTCATAGTTAGGACAATAAATGAAAGAAGGAAATAACTAATTCCTAATTCCGAATAAAATGCTGCAATAATTGTTGAAATATTGTAGAAATCTTGGAAATTCTCTAGCTTGAGGCATGCCCATGGCATTATCTTCAAGGATATTTTACCAATTAAAGTGAATCACCCAGGATTCAACAAACAGTTCTAGTAATAAACCTTGAGTCAGAAACTAAAAAAGATTTATTAAATTGGTAGAAAATTCAGCACACTGTGGGATAAATAATTCTTGTTCTATCTCACACTCCCTTTCTAGAGTTGAAAGTGTATACATATCTATATTTATATCTATATTTATATTTATAATTTATAATATATTAAAAGTGTGAAGACCTTAGAAAAGTGAATGAAACTTTTTGCCCTTTATTAAAACACTCCGCTTTAGACAAAATTGTCTTTTCACATTTTTTCTACAATTATTGTATCATTATATACAAAATATCAACTCCTAAAGTATATGGGAAGAGTTCTAAAATACATGGTATAGAAAGTATATATGATAAGATCTAATTAATGTAGACTCCTAAAATATATATCTTGGGAGTTTTCTTTTAACATATATAAATAGTAGAAATATTATTATTTCTAAATATTAGAAAAAAATTTAGAACACCTAAAACAAAAGATGGATATTAGGAATTAATTCCTTTTAAAAAGTACACAATTTTAAAAGACAAAAAGTCCCATGAGTATTTTTTTTAAGGTCTTTTCTTATATAAAAAAAAAATTATGATAGGTAGTTAAACTTTTATTTATACCAAATAAAATTTTGATTTAAATTTTTGTCCAAATAAATTTTGGTTATTGAAATTTTCCTTATTTTGAACAAATTCTAAATTTTAGAATTTCGATCTCAGCTTTAGATTAAATCATCTTTTCACTATTTTTTTAATATTTAAGAGTTGAAAATTAATCAAATATTTATAGTAAAACTTTTTTTACTAGAAGTCATCATCATAATTAATGACAACTAATATATTTTTCATTAGTTTAAAATTGTAAATCAACTAAAGTTGATTTTAAGAAGATCTGAAAATTTTAGAAAGAAATATGAAAGCATTATAATAAGAAAAATATAAGAAATATCAAATTTCTAAAAGTTTCAACTAAGTAATCAAAGATTTTCTAAATATTTAACTTTAAAATAAGAAAAATTTTAAATATAAAAAAGAAAAAAAAAATCCCCCCCCCCCCCCCCCCCAAGCACTTAAACTTATTTACTCCCTTAACATCTTTAAAGTGACTTATTTTCACCCCTCAAAACTGAATTACACTCTTACAACGGAGAGTGTGTTACACTCGCTTACACATCAATGTCATGTCAATGCCACGTTGGAGCCACGTAAGAAATTACTATTTTTTTTAAATTAATCCCTCCCACATTATTTTTATATATATATTTTCAAATAACAAATATATATACTATTTTATTTATATAAATATATATTTATTTATATGTATATATATTTATATTTATATATACATATTTATATATATTAAATAAAAAGTGCACCCTCTACCCTCATTTTCTTTCTTCTTCACACCCCCAAGCCATCCTGCGCACCTCGCCTCTCTTTACGCCCCCCCCCCCCCACACCAGTTCTCCTCCCCGATCAAACTCACCCCACCTCCATTGTTTTTCAATTTTCCTCCATTAACAACCTCTCATCCCACCTTCAATTTCAATTTTCCTCCCCGCCCCCTCTATTTCTTTCTCATCTTCCAGCCAACCCCCATCCCCACCTCCAATTTTTTTTTTCATTTTCCTTAATTAACACCATTAGAGAACAATCACAAAAATATCAAATTAAATTTTTTTTTTTCATTAAATACCATCTCAATCTTCAATCAAACTTTCTCAAGTTTTCAACCACCAAATTCACCCTTGAAGATGTAAACATAAATAAAGAATAGAGAAGGAACAATGTACTTTAAAAATAAAAGTTACAAAAATTTCTTTCAGTTTTGTTATTCTTTGAACTGAATTAATGAAACAATTTAATGTCTTCAATTTCTTCGTTGGAGAATGTACTAATGGAGAAAAATGAAAAAAAAAAAATGGAGGAAAGTGTTATTGAAGGATGTGTTTGAGATTGTTAATGGAAGAATTAATTATTGTAGAAAATGGGTGTTGTTGTTTGTTGATGTATTAGAGAATAAAATGGTGTTGGTGTGGGTGTGGGATGTAGGGGTGTGGAGTGGGGATGAGAGGTGATGGGGGGTGAGGGTATTGAAGAAGAAAGGAGTATTTTCTTTTAAATATATATCTCTCTGTGTATGTGTGTGTAGAAGAAGAAAATCTGAAACGCGCCCTTTTGTTTTTTTAAATGCGACGTCAGCATTAGAGGGAAAATAATTCACTTTAAAGATGTTAAGGGAATAAATAAACGAAAGTTAAATTTAAGTGTTAAAGTGAGTTTGGAGGACAAGTTCAGGGGGGGGAAAATGTCTTTTCTCTATAAAAAAAAATAACGTACTACAAATATGGTTCAAATCGATGTGTTTCTCTTAGTCTCTAACATAATACAATTATGTTCAAATCTCAAAGTAACGGTCCATTAAACACTTAAACTTCTGATGGTAAAATATATATGTGTTTACAATAAAATATAAGTTATGTTTACATTATTATATTAAAGTGTGAAAGATTTGGATTTTCAGTGATTTGAACTTTTTGCACGTCATTAAAAACATTTGCAATAGATAAAATTTTTAATTTTAAATAATCAAAAATTACACGTGCGGTCAAACTAGTAATATAAAGAAGCTGGTAGCAGCCATATCAATGGCAATATTTTCACCAATTTTAATGCCAATAATGGTTCATTTTCTCAACGGATGTTTGACTTCCACTTTTAAAGCTATGGTTGAAAACCATGTCCATGAAATAGGCATTTATACTCTTTAATGGTACTAATAAAGATAGTTACTACTACTTCTGACCAAATGGCCATAATCATAATCATGAAGGCAATTAAATATAGTTAGAATTATTTTTAAAAGCTGCCAATTCAAATTTAATAGAATACACAATTAAATTCTTGGATAAAGATTAATTATAGAAATTCTAAAATATAATTCTTATTCTTTTTGAGATATTAATATTTCACCGATAATAATAATATATCTCTCTTAATCCTTTGTTATTCAGTCTTTGAAGATAAACTACTTCTAACATAGTTTTGAATCTAAAGCCTGTGATTGTGCAATGAAATTATTGAAAATATGGACTGATGTCTTCCAGAATTGAGGCATGCATCTCCTGATATGTCGTTGGGTCCATAAGTAAAGGGTAATAGCATCTTGTTGGTCTGATCCAGCTAAGGATATACTACTATTATTTCCTTCTGTTATGAAACAACAATGTGCAAGCCCATCATCATGTATAATAAAGAATGACATGATTCAGAAGGAATCAAATATGAAATAAAGCTTTCACAAAGATAACACATTTTCTTTAATCATTGACGGGGACGTGAAAGTCATAAACTTATCCCTAGTAATTAAGCGTGAGAACCAACCAAGTGAATTAAAAGATTTGGAAAATAAGGAAGTTGATTTGACCATATATACAACCATGTCTGTCTAATTGGAGCGAAGATACTCGAGCTTTGGGATCTGCCCTGGAGTTGGATTTGGAAAGGACATTGCCCTTTCTAGATGAGTTTTTTGTGAAACTTCTAATTAAGATTAGAGGGGTCTCATTCATCCAAGATTGGACAGCCCGATGGACTAAAACTCTCGTTGTGCGTGACCGACAAGATACTGCTGTTTCCAAGGAGCTACTCAAAGACTCACCTTCTCATTCATCCTAGAATACCAGTCAATATTCTGAATCTGTGATAATCCTCCCGAAAGAATGTGAAAAGAGTTCCCTTTCTTTTTTTCCTCAATCTAGTCGCTTGTGCATGCTAATAGCACAAAAGTAGCCAAGTGAATACTCGCTGCCAGCTCTTTCTCCTTTACACGGTTTTAAGTAAAACAGAATTGTGAACATCTTTTTCAAGGAAAAGTTAAAAAGATCCACTCACATATATACTTTACTTCACCATTCTCCTTCACTTTTTGACTCTTCTTGTTGCCCAAGGATTATTCTGTATAATTAATCTTCTCTCTTTTCCAGGACATGTTTCCCTTTTTGGACGGCTGTTTTCGGTCACTTTTATCATCAAATCCTACACTTTCCACCTACATTCCTCTGATTGCTCATCTTGCTCCTCTATATATTCCTCACACTATGTAACTTAATAATGTAAACTTGAACGATCATCGATCCTATTGACGGTTGATTATTCTCTTGGCACAAACGAGAAATCGACCTTTTGATCAACATGGATAACTATGCTTCATGTTCATACCAATATTCTTCGAACAGAGTAGTAGCTATGGTTCTAGCCCTTGTTTCGGCTATAGTTCTATCGCCATTGTATGTGGATCGAGGAAAGAAAGAGAGCAGTTACTACGAGACGAGATGGAGTTGTGGGGGAATTCTATTGCCTGTGTTACTTGCTGGATTGATTGTTGCAATTAGAAGCACTTGTTCATCGGCATCAGTACAAGGAGGAAGGAGTACATCTTCGGTTTTCGGATCTCCAGGGCCTTCAGCTGTGCTTAGGATTGGGACTTCTTCTTGGGGACTTGCTGGTGTTTTGGTGATGCTCTTATGTGTGCTATCGTGGCAGAGTTCTATGCAACATTACTTGTGGAAATGAATGTCCTTGAATCTATTGGATTGCATTAAGATGATCATGCTTATCGGCTAAATTTGGAGATGATAGTCACTAGAACTGAGTACTGACTACTGTGAGCATGCTGAAACTTGTTTGGATTAGCCTTATCCAAACTTAACCTAGTATATTGTACTTTGTTATCTTCATGAATATTAATGTTTGAATAGATTATTGTTATTTTTCATCGTTGAGAGTACAAAAGAATAAAAACAAAGCATGGTAGCACTTACATAAAATATATATAGAGATAGAACCGAACAAGCTGTAAGCAATGTTGGGTGTATCTGATAACAGTGAGATCACCGTTAAATATCGTTACATAAAAAAACAGAGACAAATTACGGCCCTCCAAACAAGCTGTAAGTAATGTTGGGTGTATCTGAACTGTGATCAACTTTTTTGTAAAAATAACATGACAAATTACAGCCCTTCAAACAAGCAGTAGGCATTGTTGGGTGTGTATCTAAACTGTTCTAACTTTATCCATCCATGTACAGATCCTGGAAAACATGTCGGGCATGATTCAACCATATCAACAACACTATACCTAGTGCGATTCCACAAGTTGGATCTAAAATAAGTAGTACATAGGCCCCGACATTACCGGAAGAGAGGTTGTCTCCGGTAATTTAATTGCAGAAAACAGGAGTATTTAACTTGCACTTTTCATAAAAAGATAAATCCCTCTTTGAGGAAGTAGCACACATTCTTATGAGAGAAAACGAACAAGCATCAAACTGTATAACTGAAAATAAAGGAAATCTTCGTGGCTGGAAAAAAAAGTGCAAAAAAATCAAGAGCTGTAATAAATTAGTTAGCTAATCAATTATATAAACAGAACCAGGACTGTTCTGTACAAATGCTTATCGTCTGTAATTATGTACAAAGTGCAAATCATAAAACTGTCAACTCCTTAGCCCAACTACAGTATTGGCGGCAGCAGCAGCAGGAAGTGGGCTTACACCACGATCATACATTCGCTGGATCTCCTCCCTGTACTCAGTCAAGGACTTATGTCGTATAGCTGGAGTTAGTTCTATAACATCTCCCATTCTTAGCTTGCAGTTGGGGTCACTAACTGGTTCATGGTTCAACCTTGGCCTTAGCTCTTCCTTCAGTGGAAATCCATAAGGCGTCCATCTTGAGCTGCCACGGCCAGCTCTCTCCAACAGATCCTTGACGGTGGAGTTTGCTGCGAATTCTTGTACAGACATCTGCACAACAGAAACAGAGTTAAAAACACACTCAGATAGTTAGCATTTCCAATGACACCATGATTGTCAATTCTTCAAATTTCAGCATTCACAAATAAATAAGTACGGAAGCAAAAATGATAATAGACGGACCTTATCGTTCTCGATCATAATAATAAAAACAGGCCCATCAGTTCCACAATCAGGCTTGCAAGAAAACGGACAATCTTCAGAATGAGCAGGGAATTTGCAAGGTGGCTGAATGGATTCAGTGTGGCCAACAGATGACTGGTCTCTGCTCATTGTCTCACACTGCCAGGTGACAACCCAACGCGCCCACTCCACCATCTGAAGAACAAAAGAGGAGTGTTTGCAGTCATCTTCTTTGTATCTCCAATGAGCAGCAAAGCCATATTCAGCTTGCAAGTGCATCTCTTTTGTTCGGATCTGAACTTCAAGAGGCACCATGCCTTCCCCGAGAACAACTGTGTGAAGAGATTGGTACCTAAAATAACACATTAATATTAGGGGCAAAATCTTAGAAGAAAAAAGAACAGCAGAATCAAGTCTCTCAAGTTGCTTACCCATTGCATTTGGGTTTTGCTATGTAGTCCTTGGATCTCCCAGGTACCTCGCACCATAGCTGGTGAACAACTTGAAGTGCTTTATAGCAGTCTTCCTCAGTTTCAACAATCAACCTTAACCCATGAATGTCGTGGACTTCATCCATATTAAGCTTCTTCCTGTAGAATATGAAAATACTATTACCTCAACTGTGCCCAAGGCAACACCAGTAAGAAAGTAACATGCACAGAAAGCACAAGGCTTCCAAAAGTTTCAATGGTGTGATGACACTTGACGAGTAATTATCATCATATTTAATAGGGTATGATGATAATTACTACATCCCTAAACAGAATTTCTATCTACAAACTACAAGCTCTAAAGAATTGGCTGACTAGCCAAATCCATTGATAAAGAGTATTAAATGAGCAGAGAAATTACTTCAGCATCTTGCAGTAAATGCTGTACAAGCTCTTGTGACGCCCTGAAAGCACATGATAAGAAAGAGATTTATCCTTTAAGGCTTGCTCCAATTTCCCGACGGCAGAGGTAATCATAGCCTCATCAAAAGAATCCATGAGTTTTGAAGAAAGCTCATTGTGCTGATCCGGGTTAAGATGTTTAAAGCATTGATTTTCCAGCTGCTCCTTCCAGGTTGAGATGCCAAGGCGATTAGCAAGAGGAGCAAAGATTTCCAAAGTTTCTTTCGCAAATCTTTGCTGTTTCATCGGTGGTAATGCATCCAAAGTGATCATATTATGCAAGCGATCAGCTAGCTTTACAAGAACAGCCCTGGCATCGGTCATAGCAAGGAACATGGTGTGTAATCGATCTGCCTCAACAGTTTTACTAGCTGTATTGAAGTCCCGCGCAAGCTTGCTCAATTGACTAAGCTTCGACACCTGCAGGAAATGATTCAAGTTAAAGCAAGTGTAACACTTGGGAACGCTCATTGAACGTACACGAATATAGATGCTCGATGGTCCTGTGATCTCTTAACGTTTCACTAATCAAAGATATACTCGAGCCCCGAACTTTCTTAAGCTCAGGAGTAAAAATTATACCCAATTAATCCCATTTGGCCACAAGTAATATTACAATAATTGCAAAGACTGAAGTTCAGTTTTTTGCTAGCATCCACATACGGAATACTAATAAAAGATTCAAAACTTGTTGTGCATAGATAGTACTACTTCAGATGAACTATTGTATTGCCCTCACAAATCTACAACCTTTTTTCAGAGTGAAATGACTACACAAAAATAACCTCAGTTTTGAAATATTCTTTCTAAACTTTAGCTCAACACTCTTTTTTTCAACTTCAACCTACGAACTGTCCAAATGTCTACTAATAAAAATCCTAAAGAAAAGCCAATTATCAACATTTGAGAATTAATTGAAACACCCTTTGCATATGGAAATTAACTATTACAAATAAGACAGGTGTCCATGTTTATTAAATGCCCAAAGTAATGTAACAGTGTCAATAACAGATAGCTTCAGATAAGGAAAACAAGAATAAAACAAGTCAATCTCCATACCCCCTCAACCAAATCAGCGACACCAGCACCTAGCGTCCGGAAAATATAGTCATAAGTGATGAACGTGTCATCAAGTGTATCGTGCAGAAGTCCAGCTGCAACAACCGTTGAGTTAGCACCAATCGTTGCTAGTAAAACTGCAGTCTCAACACAATGCTGTAGATAAGGATCGCCAGTTGCTCGCACCTAGAAAACCAATACATACAATAAGTCAACACTAAAACAACCATGACTAATAGCGAGCGAAATTGGTAAAAGTTAGGCAAAAACAATCACCTGTCCTCTATGTGCTTTCTCAGCCTCATAAAATGCCTTCACCACAAAATCATCATAAAAGATTTTATGCCTCGCTTGTGCACCCAACAGCAAATTTTTAGCATAAGGTTCAGAGTTCGATTCCAAGAACCCTTCCTCCATGTTAAACGTAAGCTCATCCAATAGCCCCGATGAACCAGAATCAACGTCCAGCACCTGAAAAGTCGCCGGATCATGATCAACGCAGGATCCCAAAGCGTGCCTAACAAAACCATTGAACAATCCACCACTCCCAGAGCGAATTGAACAAACATCCCCACCAATTCTCTTCGGAGGACTCCTTGAATATGATCCAATTCCACTACTACTAGTACTACATGAAACAGGTCCTTGAAACACTGAAACTGGACTCTGATGATCCCTTTTCAACGACGAGCCGCGGAACGAGCTGCTCAATTCATCACCTCTATCATGCCACAAAGATCCCAATCCCAAATCCTCAGTACCAGTTGAATAATTCGCCTTCACGGTCGGCGAAGAGAACAGAGACGATAACCCACCAACAATCGATTTCTGAGACGACGAGGTTGTCGACGAGGAAGACGACGTTGATCTACCGTTCAAATCGAAATCATACGAAGCGTGTGAGTGACATTGATACGGCGTGGAACACACACTACTCGGTGGACTTGCGTAAAGTGCTATCGTCGGAACCGCCATGAATCACCAGCTCAAATTCCCAAAATTACCAACAAAGATTCCAAATTTTACACCAATTGCAAACCCTAATTCCTAAAATGTGTACAATTCGAGTCACGTAACAAGGAAATAATCAAATCAAACCTGAATAAATGTATAATAACCTATTAAATCTAAGATTTTTCGAGATAATTATGGTATATACAACAAATTTATGAAGATCTGAGTGATTTTTTTTCACACAAAAAATGGGGAAAGTGAAAAAAAAATAAAATTTTTCACAAAAAAAAACTCCAAAATATTCAAATTAATTTTATTGGAAGAGAGAATTGAAGACACTGGAGAACTGAATTTGACTCTTTTATTTATTTTAGAGAGAATTGTTCTGCTTTCTTCTCCAATTACTCTGAGAAAAAAAAAATTTAATAACACTATTTGCGTTGATATTCTACACACTTTTGCTTCTTTTTATGGTTGCTTAGGGGCCAGGAATACGGAAAGTATAATGACCGGAATAGCCTCAAGATGTCTCTGAAATTACGGGAAATTTCGTGCTTTTAATATGGCGTTTGTTTCTCCGGTTTAGAGTTTTTGATTAATTTATTGGTAAGATCTTTTTCAGTGTATTAAAATTAAGATTATTATTTTAATGTTAGAATTGGATGGATGGAATAAGATGATTAAATTAATGAAAAATAGTGTTTGGATAAGATTTGGGACTGTATTTAGTGTGTCATTTCTCTGCTATTTAGCTAATGATGCATTCATATGAAAATTTAACCCTCTTTGCATCTAGATACTTCCTATGCAAATTTAAATAGTTAAATCCTTATACTAAAAGATAAGGTTATTAGTGTTTAGATTAGGACTAATTAGTATTAGTAAACCATTTAACTATTTACCGGGAACCAGATGCGTCTTTAGTCATGTGTAGCTTTATTAAGTAAAATATTTAACTCAATAATTGTAATTGGATGACTTCATCCAATACTTTTAAACTCGTCTTTCTTTTCTTTTCAATTATTAGTAAGTATTATGACTGCTTCTCTCTTTTTTAAAAGTCCATGGTATTCTATATTCCTAAATTTGAGGTTCTATGTAGTTTTTTATTTTTCATTTTCTGGAAAAAAAAAAAAAAAAAAGCAACTTGGCTATTGTGTTTTCTCTTTTAATTTTTATTTATGTATTTATTTTCTTCTTGCTGTGTGTTGTGGATAAGTGTGTTTAGATCTTTTTTTTTCCCAAGTTGTGAATGGGGGGCCAATATTCAGGATTCCTCTGATGAATCTATTAACAAAATCCAAATCCAAATCCTGATTTAAGAAGATACGATATTAACCGTCGATCTATCGGAGAAAACATAAATGGAAAATCCGAGCCGTCAATTGTCACCCATTAAATGCGGGAATTTCAAAGCGGGTCCCGCGAAAAAAGCAAGTAATTTCGAGGAAACTACAAGGGTAAATTCGATAACATGCTTTTGCGAACTAACAATTCAACGAATCCAACTTGTCCCCGTCTCGATGTTTGCATCTAGAAAGAGTGTTAGGTGTAGCAAGTCGACAAGGACGGGTTCATTTTCGCGACCCGAAAATTGAACCGGTTAATGCAAGGAGGCGTGGAGATAAAATAAATAAAGTTATTTTTAAAATTATTCTATAAATTGAGATGTATATACAAGATAATTTATTTTCATATTATAATTGTGATAAATAATTTTAAAATTAATTTAATATTTCAAATTAAATCATATTAAAATAATTTTATATTTTATCTCAAAACTATTATCTCCTATTCCACGTAAAAACGATTCAAAAGTAGAGTGAGAATGGTATAACGTGGCGTGTAAAATGTAACAGAGAGAAACACGTGGTCAGAAGTGGCAGCGTAACACTTGGACGATATTTTTGGCGGCCATAAGTGTGGCAATCTGACTATTGAATTCGAATTGGAATTGGTTTAGATTCTGAATTTTATGAACAGAGCACGTGTCCAACTTCGAATCTACCAGACTACCTTCAGCTTATTTACTTGTCTCACTCACTGTACGTCAATTTAATTTATGATCAGCCCACTCAAATTAGTCATTTTTTACATATCTTAAATGTTTTTCTTTTTATGCTGGAGTACGGATAGACTTGTAGATTATGGGTGTGTTTGCTATGATGGAAAATATTTTCCTCAAAAATAAATTAATTTTTTATTTATTTTTTCATGTTTGGTTAGTGAGTGAAAAATATTTTTTAAAAAATATTTTATAGTATTTGGTAGGTGAGTAAGGAATATTTTTTAGAAAAATATTTTCTAGTGTTTGATTGGTGAGTGAAAAAATATTTTTTAGAAAATACTACTACTAGCTATTAGTCAGTATATCAATGTCTCTGACAACTCAACAATTTGTAAGAAATAATTTAAACATAACAAATAATATCAATATTGAATTCTAAAATACTACAATCACTAAATTGAAGCAACTATTAATTAGCAAATATAGCAGATACTTTTCAACATTTTGTCAATACAATCTCAAGATACTACGATCAATATAAATATAACGGAACGACAAGCTTATTCAACCTCGTGAAACAAGTTACATCGATGACAAAATGAAATATACAATTAGCAAAACTAACATAGGTAAATTTTTCTCTATGAATATGAAAATAACAATACATTCAACGAACATTGGAAATGAAAAAAATTCGAGTTTCACTTTTTTTTTATTTCAAGCAGTGAAAAATTAAAGTAAAGCACAATGAAAAATATTTTCGAGTAATATAAATTTTTGAGAAAAATAAATTTTTTTTTATCCATGTGAATATGAGTATTGTTGAGGTGGGAAAAGAGATGGGGATGGAGTCATAAGTTTCATTTATCATTTTCTGAAAAGTGACTTTCCTTGACCCATGAGAAAAGTCATTTTCCATCAAACGAAGGAAAATAAATTATTGTGAAAAGTATTTTCCCATCATTTCATTACAATCAAACAAAAAAAAATTAAAAAATATTTTCCATCATACCAAACACACCCTATATGGAAAAAAAAACATAGCAATGAGATCAACTTGTAAGTGAAAGTCCATGAATACAGTTGAGATTGAATGATATCGATGAGCAAAATATATATTTAATTAACAATATTATATTTAATTAACAATACGGCATGCCTACCGTACTTCGCATTTAATTGTTTGCTGGGGAAAAGATATAATTTAAGGAGTAGTTCGTGATCAAAAGTACGCATTTTATCAACTTCTTCATACTGTTTGGAGAAGAAAAAAATTCATGATAATAGAAGGACTACCCTTTCTTTATCTATTTATTTGTTTGATTTTGACTTAACATAAAATTTAATAAAATTATAAAAAAAAAACTCTGCATTTTGAGATTGCACTAATGACACATAAAATATATTAAAATATTATTTAATTTTTAACACTAAACATATTATGTGAAAAATAGAATTTAAAAGTTATCATAAAAAGACATCTTTTAAGAATAAACTTTGTATGAGTAAATTTAAAAATAAACCAAAAAGTAAATAAATAAACAAATTAAATTAAACAAGAGATTAAAAATTATAGTGGAGTGTTAAGTACTCCTTCATCCTTAATCGAAGTTCCGGGTTAGAACTATGAATTTAAAATAATTTTTAGTGCAGAATGTTTTATCTAAAATGTAAAACTTTTTATTACAAATTTAATTTAACTGAATTTCAATATCATTATCGAACACTAATAAGTGAGAATTAAAGAAAAGAGTAGTACGCATTTCTTTTTGTGCATGTAATACTCCTTTCCGGGGCGGAGCTACCCTTTGCCTAGGGGTTCATCCGAACCCCCTTCAGGGAAAAATTATGTTATATATATGATTAAAATTATTTTTTATGTATATATATTAGATGTTGAATCTCTTTTAGTTAGTTCATATATTTACTTATGAATCCCCTTAGTAAATCTCCTGGCTCCGCCACTGCTACTTCCAAATTTCGAATTATGTAGGTTGCTGATGCTGATGTTTAGCGGTGTAAAAATGTGCATGGAACATGTAAGGAAGGCAGCAAAGCAGACAAGAAAGACAACAAACTTTCTGAAAATGAAACACATACAACCAATTGACCAAGCTGTTAGAGGGGTTAAAATAGGGGTCATGAATTTAATTCTTTTTGGATTTGAGTTCCTATTTCCAGGGAATTATACTCCTCTATACATGTGTTAAATACTCAACAAGTTAACTCTTCTGTGTATGGAACTTTTCCCTATCCACCGACGACTTGGCCTGCAGATTATAAGTCTTTATAATTTTCTTTATTTAATAGATCATAGAATATGTACATTATGTAAAAGTCAATATATCTATGTAAATCACCAAAGGATGTCGTGCAGAGTGGGTGTGGATTGTTTCTCCCTTAATTCAGAGGTCTCGAGTTTTAGCCATGGGTATGAAAAAATTCTTGGTAGGGAGCGCTACCTCCTGAATGGGTCCTTACTCGACGTGAATTTGAATTAGTCAGGCTCCAATACAGATATCGAATGGAAAATCTAAAATATATATATATATTAAAAAAAAAATAGAGGTGACACAAAAAGTCAGATACATCTATGTAATTCGTCATTGCCACTACAACCAATTAAACCCAGCTGAAAAAAGTGGACATGCATATTCATGAACAAAAATTAGCACCAAAAATATATGATTAGTCCCACTTATTTGAGTTTGGGCGAATTAAAATTTCTGTTCATTTATAAATTCAGCTTATTTTAAACTCATCTAAAAATTTGGATTTCAGATTTAGCAACATTATCAATATATTTAAATATTTCTTTTAGTCCATTTGTCATAAAAAAAAACTTGACTATGATAATTTCTTTTAGTAACTAAGCGAATTACAATAAAAAAAAAAAAAAAAAAAAAAAAATTAAACTTAGCGATAATTATACATTGCACGCAGATCTATTAATTATTTAATCTTGACTTATCCCACTTCCACTAATTATTGGGCATGAGCCATGAATAGACAGTCCCCTATTGTGATTCAGCTCATTTTAACTCATTTAAATTCAACGTAAATTGTAAATTGATGGGACAAAGTTTATTGCTCTTATTCATGAAATTATTGGCACAGCACGACAATTCCGCCTAACTTGATGGCATGCTATAACATAAAATTAGTAACAAAGAAAGCATGAAATTAACTGTAGCCAGATTCATATATTAACAATTATTGTAATACATTCATTAAAGGGGCATGCTATTTGAACCAGGGCAGATTCAATGTATGATATTTGATCATCTTAATTCAGTATTATCGGCGTAAAATATAAATTTATGTGTAAAGTTCTATTCAATATCAATAAATATTATATATGAACTCATAATTTTAAAACATATTGGTCAATAATAAAAATCTTATAAATTAAACTCATAAATCTGTCTCTAAATTTGTTATTGTTATGCTTCATTGTAGCGATATGCTATGCCAGTTGGTGCATACTTTATTTGCTAATTACGTCTAAATCAAAGTTGTAATTGATGTTTCTAAAGTTAGTAAAAGCACATGTCAATTGGACTTTTATTTTGAGGCGGAAAAGATCCATAATCATCTGCTCTTTCTATTTCATATTTGTTGATCATCTAATTAAAAATAATTATTTTATATTAGAGTTCATCTTACTAAATCAAGAAAGTATTAATTAATTTGTTTCCCATATTATTCTTGCAGTTAATTCTTTTTAAAAGTGGTCACACTTATATGTAAAGTTCTCAAGAAGATTTTTTAAAAATAAATTAATAAAATTATTTTCGTATTTATGATTTTTCTTAACATGCATGTAGAAGAAAATGATCAACTAAATATCGGTGAAGAGAGTATTGTTTTTTTCTTTTTAATTGTAGTTTGCCTGCCATCCACTTTGCATTTTCTTTTAATTGTCTCTTTTTAAAATTAAAAAAAAAAATAAAAAATCTAGTAAGTGATATACTAATTAGTTTGATTTTCCAATTTGACAGCTATAAGTGACATTTTAATATTAGTTTGATATTTGATAAAGTGATGTCAGTTTGGTTTTTATGTTGTATGATCATTTAGCCTTTGTGGTTTATGATCATATCATTCAAGTTAATTACAACCTAAAAAGTACTAAGATTTATGGTAATATTACGTTCATTATATTTATTTGTTCGTTAATTCTTTCAATGTGCTCCCAATTATCTGTAATTGTGATTTATCTGTCAGTATCAAATGATGTTTTTGTAGAAACTTTCGCAAATATTTGTCACTGTTTAATGATTTTTTCGCTTTTTAATTACAACTATTCTTTGGTTGGTATATGGAGATTTTTTATTTATTTTTTGTCAAGTAATTCGAAGTTTGGTTTTGTTTGTGTTTTTACCAATTATGTGATGAAAAAGATAATTGGGTGATGAAAGTCAAGAAGCTTACGCAAGTACTGTATATCAATTGGGCTTGCAAACACAAAACATACTTTTTTCTTTAAATATAATATAATATCTCACTTCAATTGTAGTAATTAGATTATCATAATCAGCTAAGATACAGGCATACCACGATGAAGGATAATGGTTGTTAAGTAGAGTAGCATCATATGCTTGATTTTCACAAGGAACTTACTAGATGAAGCATAGATATAAAATACCATATACTTTATTTGGAGTTTATTAGAAATGCTCAAACTGATACTAATAACTTATTTGGTCAAATTTTAGAAAATCCAAAATACTTTTTATAAAAAAAAATATTTTAAAAAGTAAAGGTCGGTGATCAATTTATTTATTTATTTATTTTTGGAGGGGCAGAATATATAAGTGTTTTTGAATAACAACATAACGTTTTTTTTTTTCAAAAAACACTTTTAGATCCTTGACCAAATTAATACAATATTTTATTCTAATACTACAAAAATGTTTTTCGAAATGATTAACCAAACAACAAACATACTCTATAAAAATATTTTTAAAGTGAAAACAGCTTCTTGCGAAAAATGCAGGATAAGACTTGATACAATAAATTCTTATAATTCGATCCTTTTTCAGACTTCACAAATAACGAAAGTATTAATACACTGGACTATCATTTCTTTACAAAAGTATTTTAAAAATTAATCCTGGGAAAAAATACTTTCTAAAAATAAGCATATTTGAAACTAGAGACTAACAGACTATAATAAAATGGAGAAAAAAGAAGAAACAATTTTCCCACAAGGAAAGTGCACTGAATAGTTAGATTAGTAGCGATGATGGGGTTGCGAGTGTGGGGATAATAATTTTGCGTGAATAGGAAGTAATAATGGCGTAGGAACTTTCTTTTGCTAAACGTGCAAGCTAAGCTATACATATATCAAATATTCATTCAACTATACAAGTTCCAACCCTATTACAATACACATATGATTCCTTAATAAATACATAAATACTTGGTTTATTTGATAGCAAGGTAGCGTATGATTCCTTAATAAATAAATACTTAGATTCATTTGATAACAAGGTTGGATAGAGCTTGGTAGGGGTGAGGGAGTCATTTGAACACACTTTGTGGTTTTAGCTTATTGACAAAAAAAAAATGCTCAAATGGTTCAAATTTAGGGTGGATTAGGGGTCTGATTGGTACAAGTCTTAGTCGGGGGGTCCAAGTGAATTTTCATAACAACTTTAGGTGGTTATCGATGACTTAACCCTTATTTTTATGTATATATATCAGATATTTAATCTTTTTGACTTCTTTGTATGTTTTTGATTTACTTCTTCATATTTCGAACCCCCTTAATAAAAATTCTGAATCTATCACTAAACTAGATCCCTTTGTTTATGAATATTCACATTCAAAATCTTCATTCATATGTTAAACTTGTATTGTTATTCCATATCTGACAATAATATATATATATATATATATATATATATATATATATTATTTTTGCTCCTTTGTGATATTCAACAAAGAAATATTTAAATTTTAAGAGAAAAATGTGCGAAAAATATTTATACTTAGGCGAAATTTGTAGTTACGCACCCTGAATTTTGCGGGAGTCCTATGGCCCCCTTACACGATTTTTACTCTATTTAACTGACATATATTTACCCCTTATCAAATATTTTTTTCCTCACACGCTCTAAACTTGTTAAGTGGGCCGGTTCAGGTCAAACCGACATCAGTCCGTGAAAATTTACCAATTTTGGGTCGGTTTCGGTATCGGGTCATTGTAAACGGTCTGGTACGGTCCGGGCCCAAATAGTAAAATGTGCTCAAATGGACCGGAACCAGCCCACTTAGGAATTTTTCGGTCCAGACCGGTAAAAAAAGGTCAAAATCGGTCAAATTTTTTAAAAATAAATCATATTTTCATATTTTTTTCAACGTATACACACCTATATATATTTTGAAAACGTTAAATAATATACATACAACATATATATATATACTACTTTAGAAAATATATACGCGTATATATTTTAAATAGGCACTAATTTAAATTCTTTAGAAAATATACGCACATATATACATACAATACAATATAAATATACAATTCTACATAATATACATACAACTTATATATACTCAATATATACTACTCTAGAAAATATATACACGTGTATACTTTAAATAGATACTAGTTTAGATTCTACAGGAAATATATGCACATATATACGTACAATACAATATATATACTATTCTACATAATATACATACAACATATATACACTAAATATATACTACTTTAGAAAACATATACACATGTATACTTTAAATAGATACTAGTTTATATTCTATAGGAAACATATGCATATATATACGTATAACGTAATATATATA
This sequence comes from Capsicum annuum, assembly GCF_002878395.1. Classification (NCBI taxonomy): domain Eukaryota; kingdom Viridiplantae; phylum Streptophyta; class Magnoliopsida; order Solanales; family Solanaceae; genus Capsicum; species Capsicum annuum. The sequence goes on from NC_061113.1 coordinate 270,289,868, forward strand.
CTATTCTACATAATATACATACAACATATACAGGGGCGGTTCAACCTTTTCGGAGAAAAGGCGTCCGCCTAAGGCCCCCAAAAATTGAGGGCCTCATTTTTTTTTATTTTATTAATAATAAATTACAAATTTTAAGAAATATATTAAATACTATTTATAGAAAAAATAAACTTTTTATATAAAAAAATTTAAGAGTTTGATATAGTAAAAACATTTTAATGCATTGACTATATTATTAATTAAAAAAGAATTATTAAATACGATTATATAATTTTAAAAATAGACATTATAAAAATAATTGTTTTTTCTTAAAATCGTAAGGCCTCCGTTTGATTTTTGCCTTAGGTCACAGATTTGCTTGAGCCGCCTTTGAACATATATACACTAAATATATACAACTTTAGAAAACATATACGCGTGTATACTTTAAATAGATACTAGTTTAGATTCTATAGGAAATACATGCAAATATATGCGTACAATACAATATATATACTATTCTACATAATATACATACAACATATATACACTAAATATATACTACTTTAGAAAACACATCCACGTGTATACTTTAAATAGATACTAGTTTAGATTCTATAGAAAATATATGTACATATATACGTACAATATAATATATATACTATTCTACATAATATACATACAACATATATATACTGAATATATACTACTTTAGAAAACACATACGCACGTATACTTTAAATAGATACTAGTTTATATTCTATAGAAAATATATGCATATATATATGTACAATACAATATATATACTATTCTACATAATATACATACAACATATATACACAAAATATATACTACTTTAGAAAACATAGAAAATATTAACACATACATATAGAATATATACTACTTTAAATAGCACTTGAAAGTTGAAAGATATATACATTACATATTATAGTACTTTAGGAAACACATATACAAGATTACAATGTATGCTACTTAATATTATAATAGTTGAAGTTTCGAACATATATTTTATGTTTTCGTTGTATTTTAACTTAAAAGATATTTATTTTTTCATTCTGTGTATATATGTTTGTTATGTTTATTACTTAGTGTAAAGTTTGATAGTAATATATTAAAGGTAACATATTATACATTACATATTATACCACTTAAAATACCACTTGAAACAATATACATACAACATGTATACACTATATCTATAATATATAAAAGTGTGAAAATCCTTAAAAGAGTGATTTGAACTTTTTGCCTTTATTAAGAGACTTTGCAATAGACAAAATTGTCATTTCACTTATTTTCTTTAATTATTATTTATTTTTATGATATTCAAAATTAAGGAGTCCTAAAATATTTTGGTAAGAGAGTAATATATTTTAAAAATTGAAGAGTCCTAAATTATTTGGTAAGAAAAAATATATGGTAAGAAATATTAGAAGAATTAATATTTAAGGAATTCTAAAATATATGGTAAGAAGAAGAACTATTTTTTCTCAAACTAAAAATTCAAACCAAATAATATTCTTTCTACAAGATTTTTTTCTCCATAAAAGTCCTAATGCTAATAAATAAGCTTTTTACGGTACTAATTAGGCTCATCTTTAAATTATGTAATACATTATAATATTTGCTAGACGTAACTAGCAACTTATTTTGATCACTTTGCAAGGGTTAGTGTTGTCCATTGAAGATATCATTACCACTTTTTCATATACAGATATCATAAATTTAAAACCTCAAGAAATTAATTACTCCCTCCGTTTCAAAATAGTTGACTTTTATTGACTTGACACTCCCCTTAAGAAAATATTTATTAGGGGTTTATTTTACCAAATTAGTCTTATTAATTATGCTTTGAAAATATAAATTTAAATAAATATAATTTGTTTAGTCATTTAATGTTGAGGGTAGTATTGGAAGAACATAACAAAATACTCTTGATTTCATCAAAAGGGACAACTAAATTGAAACAAATATTTTTAAAAAGAGGGTCAACTAAAACGAAACGAAGAAAATATATGGTATATTTAGAATAGTTTTGAGTCCGTGCCAGCTTCCTCAAATGATAAGGTGTAATCAGGTAAACCTTTGGACTACGTAAAAAAGAAAATTATCAATATTGAATGAAAATTATCAGTTTTTATTGATTTTTGTGTTGCAATTAATCCAATTATTCTTTTTGTTCTTCCTTTTTACTTGTATAATCTCTTTCAATTGTCAAGGAGTTAAATGAAATTTTCATGGTGTCATATCAAAATTATGGATAGTCAATGTTTGTAGTAATGAGGTTCATAAATTTCAAATTTTTGTTTTATGTTATTTTTATTAATCTTTTATTATTCTTTGATTTTTGTTCTATAAGAAATTCTTGTATATCTATTCTATGCGATAATTGTGACTATATTTTTTTTTAAAACTTTCCGCTCGAAGTTCAATATTCACATAGGAGTTCGACTAAATTCAGATTCACATCAAAAAATTTCACATTGATTTGATGGGAGTGACTTCAAAATATTAATATGTGGTCATCAAGACATATTGATTATAAAATCAATTTGTTGATTAATTCTTTATTTGATAACAACTAGATTCTCTCTAGATTATATTTCATAGAGTGAAAATAGTATGAATATATTCTTTTTTCCTTTTGTATTGGCTACAATTTTTTATTTTTTATTTTGTTGAAACAAAACTTAAAGTATGACATATATACTAGAGTCTGCAGACACAATTCTATTCAACGCTAAAAATTAGATTTATAATTGAATACTATACAATACTCATCATATTATAAAAAGAGAAATAATCATCTCATCGATTAATGAACACTTATTACTGTAGTTTTAAGAAAATATGTCAAAACCACAATAATTTGTTCTTTTTATATTCAAAGATTATAGTTAACGTGATA